>NC_134361.1:10390273-10527773 GCF_048569485.1 Anomaloglossus baeobatrachus
CTGGACCCAGATCGGAGGAACGAGGAGTGTAATGACGTTTTCTCATTGGATGAACGTTGCGGCTTTGCAGAACCATCATCATTGATGTACTGAAAACCGAGCAGAGGTCGCACACGTTCTGTTCTTGTGTTTCTCACCTTCCAGCGCGAGAGCCGGAATAATGACGTTTTTGGGGTTTGTGATACCGGACACCAACTGTTCAGTTCCTTCCTCCAGGAAGTCTGAGGTCTGGTCAAGGTGTCACCCGGAGGTAGCATCACCTGTAAAGTGAGAGGCCGGATTATTTATTATATTGTTTCCTTCATTCTTCTTTTCACACAAAAGTAACTACTTCTCTCACGTCAATGGCAGCAACGTCCAATAGCAGAAAATAGCGAGGGTGGATCAGAACCAGACGGCACCGAGCCGCAACAATGTATCTAGCACACGTGATACATGTTCATATGTATCCAGCAAGTGGGGATCCGCTGGGGTCTATGGGTTCAATTGACCTTTTGTTTTCTATAGGCTTTTGAGATTGTTTTATATATATGTTTTATCCCATCGGATTCCTTGTGAAAGAGTTGTCCAATGCTGGATACCCCTCCTCAGTGCAGCGATATCAGCGCAGTGTCTTCCCGAGGCCAGGTGCCATTTTTATGACATGTGAGCGCTGCAGTCCATCAACGGTTGCTAATGAACTGCAGCCTTCTGTCCGAATGAAGAGTGAATGAAGTCAGTGCTGCAGCTAATCAGCGCCTACTGATTGGTTGCAGCATTCTTGAGACATTATGTCCGACATCACTGAAACAGCGCCATTCCAGAAGGCGACTATGTCTATTTTTTTATTTTATTGGGGTGACTTATATCCAGTAGCCCCAATGTCATGCTAGGTACAGGGAAGTACCAAGCATACGGCGAAACGGAAGGGAAGCCCTGCGTCTAGGGAGGAGGAGATGGTGCCCCCTGACCAAACCTACTGCTTGTCCCCAGGGTCCCTCATCACCCTATATAGGTTCCACACCTATGCCCTGAGCTGGATACCTGACCCTAGGTATCCCTAGTGCTGGGCCATAAATAGGGAACGGATGGGATGAGCTCTTCGTCAACCTCACTAAACAACTATAGAAGACACAGGAGGAAAAGCATGAACTACTTATCTACAGATGACTCAGGTAGAAGTTCAGCAAAGTTTTCAGTAGTTACACCACAGAGGAGTACAAGCCACCTGCTTGCAACCAAGGCTTGAATGAACTGAAAATATCACCAGCACCAGACCAAAGTAAGGAAGGGAGTATTTAAGCACCAAGCGAATACTGATGATCAGCAGTTCGGTGGAAGGCGAGCTCCTGCTGGGTCCAAAAGGGAGAGAGATGAATCCAGCAGGAAAGCTCCTATACCAATGACTGACTGCTGACAGCAGAAAGAATGGAAAGTCAGGGGAGAATTCTGTGCAGCCAAACTCTGTGACCTTCTATGTCTAGAAACCACATCCGTGACACCCATTAATACATAATATTATGGTTCCAATTTCATCTCCTTGTCTTATGTCACCCCAGTGCCAGGACAAGTAGTCGGCCGATTAGTCAATGGACTTTGGAGCTATGAGGGTGCAATGACTGTGGTCCAAACACAGTGTAGTGGAAATTAAAAGCACCTGCTATAAAGAAATAAACTTTTCAGGCCTACAATGAATATATTCAACACTAAAGATAAATAAAATTGTGCAAGACAAATTGAATTTACTTCGATTTTACAAAATATTTTTCCAAATCCTATTTTTTTGGGATTTATTTTTTTTTGGGAATTTAGTAAAATGAACTATAACTCCCTTTACTGCACGTTGTTCCATTACCACTGGCTGGTCCTCGTCAGAGCTCCCATTGGCGTAATTTCCTTCCATGCACAATGTCTGGAATCTTCACCATGCAGGGACCAGTGAACATATCATAGGTGCAGCCACACAGGGGCCCAAGAGCTAAGGGCCCACTGCCAGCTCCGGTGGAATGGAGCATGAGCTGTTGGACAGCTAGGGACCCCATATATTGTGCATGCACAGCAGGGGCCTGTTCAGTCTGTGTCTGCCCCTAGCAAGGACGTACCGCGCCGAGGTGACCTAAGGCAACCAATGACGCACTAAAGAAAAAAGGGGCAAGAAGGGTCTTCGAGGAGGAACCACAGAAGGCAGGGGCAGGGGCAGTGGCACGGGCAGGGGCAGGGGCAGGGGAAGGGGCAGTGGCAGGGGCAGAGGCAGGGGCAGGGGCATTGGCAGGGGCAGGGGCATTGGCAGGGGAAGGGGCAGAGGCAGAGGCAGGGGCAGGGGCATTGGCAGGGGCAGAGGCAGGGGCAGGGGCATTGGCAGGGGCAGTGGCAGGGGCAGGGGAAGGGGCAGGGGCAGTGGCAGGGGCAGGGGCAGGGGAAGGGGCAGAGGCAGGGGCAGGGGCAGGGGCAGTGGCAGGGGCAGGGGCAGTGGCACGGGCAGGGGCAGTGGCAGGGGCAGGTGAGCCAGGAGGTATGTTTTGTCATCATGTGTTTAATATTAGAGATGAGCAAATCAGGCAAAATACAAAGTTGTCCATTTGTGCATTTTCTGGGTAATTAAATTCACAGAGAAGTTATTTAATGTCCTTATTATACTCTGGGATTGCTCCATACCTCCGAAAGTAATAAATGTTATATGTGAAGGAAGACAAAATTACTTCCGGTCACTTCATCGGTCATCTCTCCGGTCCCTCCAAAACCTCAACCTCACCCATTCATGTCCTGATCCTCGCCACTCGCAACAAAATCCCAGGGCCTCTCACATGGAGCCAGAACTTCTGGATCTGATGAGTCCCGGGAGGTTTTTGAACTGGAAACAAAAGGTCATGATATTCACCAAGACCTTGTGAGAGGAGATTTCAGCTTGAGCGGCCGGGCTCAGACGATGTGAGAAGGACCAGACAGACGACAGTGAGGAGCAAAGGGATGGCCAAAGTGCCGAATCTTCCTTTTTGCTTGTGGCTCCATGGTCTTCTGGCAGACTTTGATTCAGGCACTCTCATGATCAAGCGGCACACCATGGATTGTAACTAGGGATGATCGAATACCTCAAATATTCAGCTTCACGAATATCCGACAAATAGGTCGCCGCTCTGCGAATATTCAATGTGCAATGTAAGTCTATGGGAAGCCTGAATAGTTCCAAATAGTTGTTATTCGGGTTTCCCATAGACTTACATTGTGCATTGAATATTCGCGAAAAGTCGAAAAATGGCGACCTATTCGGCAAATATTCGCGAAGTCGAATACTTGAAGTATTCGATCATCCCTAATTGTAACATCTGACGCTCCCCACCTATTTTGTCCATTTATTTGCTCATCTCCATTTGTTATGCTCGGAGGTCGGCAGAGGCCAGAGAAGAATAAACAATTGAGACAGATTGAATATCTTCTATGCAAACTTAATTGCCTGCCTAAATTTGCGCTAAAAGGCGAATATGAATTTTGATACAAAGACTCATCATTTCTTGAGACGAACATAAACACATTCTGAGACCTGGGCTTTGGGCACCAACCACGAGCGCAAGAGTTATTTATAAGCAATTTCTTGAAGGAACCAGGAAACGTCCTTTATTTGGAGGAGTTTTTCAATTTCTGAAGTAGTTTTACATTTGTAGAACTCCTTATTCCCTGAAATGTTCTAATTGGACAGGGGCTCGTTCGGGGCGGATTATATCAGGAGAGGTTTCCGAGAAGTGACACTCGCTTTTTCTCACTAGGAATTACTTAACATCTGTAGCAGTAAAAAAAAAAAACTATCAAAAGACGAACTATATGAACAGCAAAGTAATTTTACAATAGAAATAAATAGGACAAGTCCTTCGTACAACCATCATTCTCATTTATCTTATCAGTTCAATAATCCCAGAAATCTCAGACACTTTCCAGCTGAAATGTAAATCAATAAGTCAAATGTACCTTATTTTCCGGATTATAAGACGCACTTTTCCTCCCAAAAATTTGGGAAGAAAATGAGGTGTGCATCTTATAATGCAAATGTAGCTTACCGGGAGGTGGAAAATGGGCACTGCTGGCTGCACTGTGCTGTGCTGGCTGCGGCGGGGGCTGTGCTGCCTGTGGTGGGGGCTGTGCTGGCTGTGGTGGGGGCTGTGCTGGCTGTGGTGGGGGCTGTGCTGGCTGTGGTGGGGGCTGTGCTGGCTGCGGCGGGGGCTGTGCTAGCTGCACTGTGCTGTGCTGGCTGCACTGTGCTGTGCTGGCTGCGGCGGGGGCTGTGCTGGCTGCGGCGGGGGCTGTGCTGGCTGCGGCAGGGGCTGTGCTAGCTGCACTGTGCTGTGCTGGCTGCGGCGGGGGCTGTGCTGGCTGCCCTGTGCTGTGCTGGCTGCGGCAGGGGCTGTGCTGGCTGCACTGTGCTGTGCTGGCTGCGGCGGGGGCTGTGCTAGCTGCACTGTGCTGTGCTGGCTGCGGCGGGGGCTGTGCTGGCTGCACTGTACTGTGCTGGCTGCAGCCGGGGCTGTGCTGGCTGCACTGTGCTGTGCTAGCTGCGGCGGGGGCTGTGCTGGCTGCTCTATGCTGTGCTGGCTGCACTGTGCTGTGCTGGCTGCAGTGGAGGCTGTGCTAGCTGCGGTGGAGGCTGTGCTGGCTGCTCTGGGGGCTGTGCTGGCTGCACTTTGCTGTGCTGGCTGCACTGTGTTGTGCTGGCTGCGATGGAGGCTGTGCTGGTTGCACTGTGCTGTGCTAGCTGCGGCGGGTGCTGTGCTGGCTGCACTTTGCTGTGCTGGCTGCACTGTGCTGTGCTGGCTGTGGCGGGGGCTGTGCTGGCTGCGGCGGGGGCTGTGCTGGCTGCACTGGGGGCTGTGTGGATCAGAGTTGTGCGGTGGGTGAAATGCTCTATCGGCGGTGTGAGGCTGCAAGGAGCAGGGCGATGCGGCAGAAGAGATACTCTGCCGGCGGTGCAGGCTTCAAATAATGGCGCCTGGAGTTGGCGCGTGCGCCGATGGAGCTCTCAGCTCAAGATCTCATCTACGCATGCGCCGCCTCTGGCCCATTGATTTCCCAGCAGCAGACTTAAGGAAAAGGGTGCTGGGAAGTCCCGCGTGCGCAGATGAGATCTCAGCTTGTCATTGAGCCGAGAGGCTCAATCTGCACATGCACTGACTCCAAGTGCCATTTGTTTAAAGCCCTTAACGCCGACACAGCTTCTGTGACACCCGCCGCACCGCCCTGCTCCACACATCCATCATGTCTCCTGCAGCCAGCAAAGCCCCCTCCGCAGCCAGCAAAGCCCCCACTGCAGCCAGCAAAGACTCCACCGCAGCACCTGCAGCATCGCCCTACTCCAGCACTGCCCCCGCCTCCCGTGACCCCGCTCCACCACCGTTGCCACCTCCCTCCGGAGTATAAGAAAACCCCCCCCATTTTTTTTTTTAATTTATTTTTTTACCTTTTTTATCTCTAAATTTGGGGTGCGTCTTACAATCTGGCGCATCTTTCAAACAAAAAATATGATTATTTTTTAAAAAAAATACAAGAGCCGTTCCCTGATACACAAGCAAACATTGCCGATTCACGGTGCTGCTGTGAGGGCCTGGCGTCTCCTGGACATACAAACCTTAATACAGAGACACTTCTGGACCTGACCCATAAATAATTCCAGAAGACAACAGGATTTTTTTTGAGAGAACAGAAAATAGATGTCATCAATCATGATTGTGCTCTGCAGTTACTATGAATAGAAGGGGACGGCGGTGCTCGCTCGGGGTCACATGCACTTTCCAGAGTCACAAACACCGAAAACAATTCAGCATATTAAGAAGAAATATAATCTGCAAAATAAAAGTAGCTTCTGCATCCTCGTACATGCACCAGATGAAGAACGCTAGAGCCCGGGAGATCACCTCCTGCGGAGTCGCCGCGCTGCTCACGCTCTAGCTGCCATTTTTGAGCAATCTCCCTGGAAAAAGCCGGCTGTTGTCTCCATATGGTTATTGAAGCATTCACATCCCACAGGTCACATCACACAGTCACTTCTGTGTGATCACCGCTCTACCCTGCCCTGATACATATGAATGAAGACGATATGAATTGCAAAGCAAACGATTAAGAGATTCTGCGGGAAACCAGGTGTCAAATAATGATCCAGAGTCAAAAAGTTCAAGTGATCTCAAGCAGATGTGTGAGATGTCAAGAACCAAATGTGGAGAAGACATTACTGCAAGGCACGAAAGACGCAAAACATCTCCCCGACACCTACCTATGGGAGCATATACCGGGGTCCGCAAACCCATCCATCAGCAGAAATCACAACTTGCCACAACTTTTTAGAAAATGGCCAGATTGGAACAGTGGACAGTTCATAACTAGTGATGAGCGGGCACTACCATGCTCGGGTGCTCAGTACTGGTAACTAGTGATGAGCGGGCACTACCATGCTCAGGTGCTCATTACTGGTAACTAGTGATGAGCGGGCACTACCATGCTCGGGTGCTCAGTACTGGTAACTAGTGATGAGTGGGCACTACCATGCTCAGGTGCTCAGTACTGGTAACTAGTGATGAGCGGGCACTACCATGCTCAGGTGCTCAGTACTGGTAACTAGTGATGAGCGGGCACTACCATGCTCGGGTGCTCAGTACTGGTAACTAGTGATGAGCGGGCACTACCATGCTCGGGTGCTCAGTACTGGTAACTAGTGATGAGCGGGCACTACCATGCTCAGGTGCTCAATACTCGTAACGAGTGATGAGCGGGCACTACCATGCTCGGGTGCTCAGTACTGGTAACTAGTGATGAGCAGGCACTACCATGCTCAGGTGCTCAGTACTGGTAACTAGTGATGAGCGAGCACTACCATGCTCGAGTGCTCAGTACTGGTAACTAGTGATGAGCGGGCACTACCATGCTCGGGTGCTCAGTACTGGTAACTAGTGATGAGCGGGCACTACCATGCTCAGGTGCTCAGTACTGGTAACTAGTGATGAGCGGGCACTACCATGCTCGGGTGCTCAGTACTGGTAACTAGTGATGAGCGGGCACTACCATGCTCGGGTGCTCAGTACTGGTAACTAGTGATGAGCGGGCACTACCATGCACAGGTGCTCAGTACTGGTAACTAGTGATGAGCGGGCACTACCATGCTCAGGTGCTCAATACTCGTAACTAGTGATGAGCGGGCACTACCATGCTCGGGTGCTCTGTACTGGTAACTAGTGATGAGCGGGCACTACCATGCTCAGGTGCTCAGTACTGGTAACTAGTGATGAGCGGGCACTACCATGCTCAGGTGCTCAGTACTGGTAACTAGTGATGAGCGGGCACTACCATGCTCGGGTGCTCAGTACTGGTAACTAGTAATGAGCGGGCACTACCATGCTCGGGTGCTCAGTACTGGTAACTAGTGATGAGCGGGCACTACCATGCTCAGGTGCTCAATACTGGTAACTAGTGCTGAGCGGGCACTACCATGCTCAGGTGCTCAATACTGGTAACTAGTGATGAGCGGGCACTACCATGCTCAGGTGCTCAGTACTGGTAACTAGTGATGAGCGGTCACTACCATGCTCGGGTGCTCAGTACTGGTAACTAGTGATGAGCGGGTACTACCATGCTCGGGTGCTCAGTACTGGTAACTAGAGATGAGCGGGCACTACCATGCTCGGGTGCTCAGTACTGGTAACTAGTTATGAGCAGGCACTACCATGCTCAGGTGCTCAATACTGGTAACTAGTGATGAGCGGGCACTACCATGCTCGGGTGCTCAGTACTGGTAACTAGTGATGAGCGGGCACTACCATGCTCGGGTGCTCAGTACTGGTAACTAGTGATGAGCGGGCACTACCATGCTCGAGTGCTCGGTACTGGTAACTAGTGATGAGTGAGCACTATCATGCTCGGGTGCTCAGTACTGGTAACTAGTGATGAGCGGGCACTACCATGCTCGGGTGCTCGGTACTGGTAACTAGTGATGAGCGGGCACTACCATGCTCGGGTGCTCAGTACTGGTAACTAGTTATGAGCAGGCACTACCATGCTCAGGTGCTCAATACTGGTAACTAGTGATGAGCGGGCACTACCATGCTCGGGTGCTCAGTACTGGTAACTAGTGATGAGCGGGCACTACCATGCTCGGGTGCTCAGTACTGGTAACTAGTGATGAGCGGGCACTACCATGCTCGAGTGCTCGGTACTGGTAACTAGTGATGAGTGAGCACTATCATGCTCGGGTGCTCAGTACTGGTAACTAGTGATGAGCGGGCACTACCATGCTCGGGTGCTCGGTACTGGTAACTAGTGATGAGCGGGCACTATCATGCTCGGGTGCTCAGTACTGGTAACTAGTGATGAGCGGGCACTACCATGCTCGAGTGCTCGGTACTGGTAACTAGTGATGAGCGAGCACTATCATGCTCGGGTGCTCAGTACTGGTAACTAGTGATGAGCGGCCACTACCATGCTCGGGTGCTCAGTACTGGTAACTAGTGATGAGCGGGTACTACCATGCTCAGGTGCTCAGTACTGGTAACTAGTGATGAGCGGGCACTACCATGCTCAGGTGCTCAGTACTGGTAACTAGTGATGAGTGAGCACTACCATGCTCAGGTGCTCAGTACTCGTAACTAGTGATGAGTGGGCACTACCATGCTCGGGTGCTCAGTACTGGTAACTAGTGATGAGCGGGCACTACCATGCTCAGGTGCTCAGTACTGGTAACTAGTGATGAGCGGGCACTACCATGCTCAGGTGCTCAGTACTGGTAACTAGTGATGAGCGGGTACTACCATGCTCAGGTGCTCAATACTGGTAACTAGTGATGAGCGGGCACTACCATGCTCGGGTGCTCAGTACTGGTAACTAGTGATGAGCGGGCACTACCATGCTCGGGTGCTCAGTACTGGTAACTAGTGATGAGCAGGCACTACCATGCTCGGGTGCTCAGTACTCGTAACTAGTGATGAGTGGGCACTACCATGCTCGGGTGCTCAGTACTGGTAACTAGTGATGAGCAGGCACTACCATGCTCGGGTGCTCAGTACTCGTAACTAGTGATGAGCGGGCACTACCATGCTCGGGTGCTCAGTACTGGTAACTAGTGATGAGCAGGCACTACCATGCTCGGGTGCTCAGTACTCGTAACTAGTGATGAGTGGGCACTACCATGCTCGGGTGCTCAGTACTGGTAACTAGTGATGAGCAGGCACTACCATGCTCGGGTGCTCAGTACTCGTAACTAGTGATGAGTGGGCACTACCATGCTCGGGTGCTCAGTACTGGTAACTAGTGATGAGCGGGCACTACCATGCTCAGGTGCTCAGTACTGGTAACTAGTGATGAGCAGGCACTACCATGCTCGGGTGCTCAGTACTGGTAACTAGTGATGAGCAGGCACTACCATGCTCGGGTGCTCAGTACTCGTAACTAGTGATGAGCGGACCAGTGTTTGTCATGTCATCCGTTGTCCGCATGCTGAAATAAAGACCATGGCTTTCCTCGCCTGAAGAGCTGGATGTTTCTCCTTTCTTTTACTTGCAGTATTATAGTAGTATATTCTTGTACATAAGGGCAGTATTATAGTAGTTATATTCTTGTATATAGGGGGCAGTATTATAGTAGTTATATTCTTGTACATAGGGGCAGTATTATAGTAGTTATATTCTTGTACATAGGGGGCAGTATTATAGTAGTTATATTCTTGTACATAGGGGCAATATTATAGTAGTATATTCTTGTACATAGGAGCAGTATTATAGTAGTTATATTCTTGTACATAGGAGCAGTATTATAATAGTTATATTCCTGTACATAGGAGCAGTATTATAGTAGTTATATTCTTGTACATAGGGGCAATATTATAGTAGTATATTCTTGTACATAGGAGCAGTATTATAGTAGTTATATTCTTTTACATAGGAGCAGTATTATAGTAGTTCTATTCTTGTTCATAAGGGGCAGTATTATAGTAGTTATATTCTTGTACATAGGGGCAATATTATAGTAGTATATTCTTGTACATAGGAGCAGTATTATAGTAGTTATATTCTTGTACATAGGAGCAGTATTATAATAGTTATATTCCTGTACATAGGAGCAGTATTATATTAGTTATATTCTTGTACATAGGGGACAGCATTATAGTAGTTATATTCTTGTACATAGTAGGCAGTATTATAGCAGTTATATTCTTGTACATAGGGGCAGTATTATAGTAGTTATATTCTTGTATATAGGAGCAGTATTATAGTAGTTATATTCTTGTACATAGGAGCAGTATTATATTAGTTATATTCTTGTACATAGGGGACAGCATTATAGTAGTTATATTCTTGTACATAGTAGGCAGTATTATAGCAGTTATATTCTTGTACATAGGGGCAGTATTATAGTAGTTATATTCTTGTATATAGGAGCAGTATTATAGCAGTTATATTCTTGTACATAGGGGCAGAATTTTAGTATTTATATTCTTGTACATAGGGGGCAGTATTATAGTAGTTATATTCTTGTACATAGGGGCAGTATTATAGTAGTTATATTCTTGTACAAAGGGGCAGTATTATAGTAGTTATATTCTTGTACATAGGGGGCAGTATTATAGTAGTTATATTCTTGTACATAGGAGCAGTATTATAGTAGTTATATTCTTGTACATAGGGGCAGTATTATAGTAGTTATATTCTTGTACATAGGGGGCAGTATTATAGTAGCTATATTCTTGTACATATTGGGCAGTATTATAGTAGTTATATTCTTGTACATAAGGGGCAGTATTATAGTAGCTATATTCTTGTACATATTGGGCGGTATTATAGTAGTTATATTCTTGTACATAGGGGCAGTATTATAGTAGTTATATTCTTGTACATAGGGGGCAGTATTATAGTAGCTATATTCTTGTACATATTGGGCGGTATTATAGTAGTTATATTCTTGTACATAAGGGGCAGTATTATAGTAGCTATATTCTTGTACATAGGGGGCAGTATTATAGTAGTTATATTCTTGTACATAGGGGCAGTATTATAGTAGTTATATTCTTGTACATAGGGGGCAGTATTATAGTAGCTATATTCTTGTACATAGGGGTAGTATTATAGTAGCTATATTCTTGTGCATAGGGACAGTATTATAGTAGTTATGTTCTTGTACATAGGGGCAGTATTATAGTAGTTATATTCTTGTACATAGGAGCAGTATTATAGTAGCTATATTCTTGTACATAGGGGGCAGTATTATAGTAGCTATATTCCTGTACATATTGGGCGGTATTATAGCCGTCTTTTTCTATACCGTATGCTTTTGTGCAGTGGATTATTTCTAATAATTTTGTCCAGTAAGTATCTTTATATTGTAGCGGTTGATTCTCATTGTTATGGATATTTGTAAACCCCATTTATAACGTTTGCTCATATAAAGCTTAACCTTTATGACGTTATAACATAATAATGTGCGGAGAACGCCGGCTATTTCGCCATTTATTTGCCTTTTCTCAGTCTCCTTCCTTTGTTTTTGGTGATTGTAAAAAATTCAATTCTACCTTCAGAATTAATTAGCAAATTTTGTGTTAACTTGTGTTCACTCATTATAGTCTCATCAAGAGGCCATTACCATAATGATAAAAAAGAGTATTTGTATTCCCATAACCAATTTGCACTTAGTGAACTGCTCATTTCGAGACCAGGAGAGGTTTACAAAATAGACTTGGCACTTGTGTGACACTTTCTGTTCAATTATACAGCAGACGGAGTGAGCCACGAGGAGACTGATGAGAAGTGACATCCACGGGGGACTCGCCGGCCCCACCTGATCACATCACCGAGCGCGGCACCGGCGAGCCGCGGGTTCATTCATTACACCACAAGCCCAAAAAGGGAAAGCAATTCCAAGGTAAAGAATACAATTGGTGATGAGCGCGTGTAATGTGCCCCCGGTGCGGAGACTTTAGAATATATGTTGGCGGGCGGCCAGTGACGCATGGAATCGGCCCTTTAGGATTTAACACAAAGCCGGGATCACTCTCCTTATGAACGGATAATTAACTTGCTTTTAAGTAGCACATGGACAATGGCGGCAATAAAAAATGATCAAGAAAGTCACATTCAAAAACATATGTCCACACTCTGCATGGGAACGCAGACTAATGAGCTGCGCTGCCAGCAAAATCCAGTACTGGGAGCCAGTGCCAGCAATAATGGGAGCACTGCATACTGGAAACCAGTGCCAGGAATAACCAGTAATGGAAGCACTGCATACTGGAAACCAGTGCCAGGAATAACCAGTAATGGAAGCACTGCGTACTGGAAACCAGTGCCAGGAATAACCAGTAATGGAAGCACTGCGTACTGGAAACCAGTGCCAGCAATAACCAGTAATGGAAGCACTGCGTACTGGAAACCAGTGCCAGCAATAATGGGAGCACTGCATACTGGAAACCAGTGCCAGCAATAACCAGTAATGGAAGCACTGCGTACTGGAAACCAGTGCCAGGAATAACCAGTAATGGAAGCACTGCGTACTGGAAACCAGTGCCAGGAATAACCAGTAATGGAAGCACTGCATACTGGAAACCAGTGACAGCAATAACCAGTAATGGGAGCACTGCGTACTGGAAACCAGTACCGGCAATAACCAGTAATGGAAGCCAGTGTACTGGAAACCAGTGCCAGAAATAACCAGTAATGGGAGCACCGTGTACTGGGAGCCAGTGCCAGCAATATCCAGTAATGGGAGCACTGCGTACTGGGAGCCAGTGCCAGCAATATCCAGTAATGGGAGCACTGCGTACTGGGAGCCAGTGCCAGCAATATCCAGTAATGGGAGCACTGCGTACTGGGAGCCAGTGCCAGCAATATCCAGTAATGGGAGCACTGCGTACTGGGAGCCAGTGCCAGCAAAATCCAGTAATGGGAGCACCGCATACTGGAAGCCAGTGCCAGCAATATCCAGTAATGGGAGCATCGCGTACTGGGAACCAGTGCCAGCAATATCCAGTAATGGGAGCACCGTGTACTGGGAGCCAGTGCCAGCAATATCCAGTAATGGGAGCACCGTGTACTGGGAGCCAGTGCCAGCAATATCCAGTAATGGGAGCACCGTGTACTGGGAGCCAGTGCCAGCAATATCCAGTAATGGGAGCACTGTGTACTGGGAGGCAGTGCCAGCAATATCCAGTAATGGGAGCACCGTGTACTGGGAACCAGTGCCAGCAATATCCAGTAATGGGAGCCAGTGCCAGCAATATCCAGTAATGGGAGCACCGCGTACTGGGAACCACTGCCAGCAATAACCAGTAATCGGAGCACCGTGTACTGGGAGCCAGTGCCAGCAATATCCAGTAATGGGAGCACCGTGTACTGGGAGCCAGTGCCAGCAATATCCAGTAATGGGAGCACCGTGTACTGGGAGCCAGTGCCAGCAATATCCAGTAATGGGAGCACCGTGTACTGGGAACCAGTGCCAGCAATATCCAGTAATGGGAGCACCGCATACTGGAAGCCAGTGCCAGCAATATCCAGTAATGGGAGCACCGCGTACTGGGAACCAGTGCCAGCAATATCCAGTAATTGGAGCACCGTGTACTGGGAGCCAGTGCCAGCAATATCCAGTAATGGGAGCACCGCGTACTGGGAGCCAGTGCCAGCAATATCCAGTAATGGGAGCACCGTGTACTGGAAGCCAGTGCCAGCAATATCCAGTAATGGGAGCACCGTGTACTGGAAGCCAGTGCCAGCAATATCCAGTAATGGGAGCACCGCATACTGGAAGCCAGTGCCAGCAATATCCAGTAATGGGAGCACCGTGTACTGGAAGCCAGTGCCAGCAATATCCAGTAATGGGAGCACCGTGTACTGGGAGCCAGTGCCAGCAATATCCAGTAATGGGAGCACCGTGTACTGGGAGCCAGTGCCAGCAATATCCAGTAATGGGAGCACTGCGTACTGGGAACCAGTGCCAGCAATATCCAGTAATGGGAGCACCGTGTACTGGAAACCAGTGCCAGCAATATCCAGTAATGGAAGCACCGTGTACTGGGAGCCAGTGCCAGCAATATCCAGTAATGGGAGCACCGTGTACTGGGAGCCAGTGCCAGCAATATCCAGTAATCGGAGCACCGTGTACTGGGAGCCAGTGCCAGCAATATCCAGTAATGGGAGCACCGTGTACTGGAAACCAGTGCCAGCAATATCCAGTAATGGGAGCACCGTGTACTGGAAACTAGTGCCAGCAATATCCAGTAATGGAAGCACCGTGTACTGGGAGCCAGTGCCAGCAATATCCAGTAATGGGAGCACCGTGTACTGGGAGCCAGTGCCAGCAATAACCAGTAATGAAAGCACCGTGTACTGGGAGCCAGTGCCGGCAATAACCAGTAATGGAAGCACCGTGTACTGGGAGCCAGTGCCAGCAATATCCAGTAATGGAAGCACCGTGTACTGGGAGCCAGTGCCAGCAATAACCAGTAATGGGAGCACCGTGTACTGGGAGCCAGTGCCAGCAATAACCAGTAATGGAAGCACCGTGTACTGGGAGCCAGTGCCAGCAATATCTAGTAATGGGAGCACCGTGTACTGGGAGCCAGTGCCAGCAATAACCAGTAATGGGAGCACCGTGTACTGGGAGCCAGTGCCAGCAATATCCAGTAATGGGAGCACCGTGTACTGGAAGCCAGTGCCAGCAATATCCAGTAATGGGAGCACCGTGTACTGGAAGCCAGTGCCAGCAATATCCAGTAATGGGAGCACCGTGTACTGGGAGCCAGTGGCAACAATAACCAGTAATGGAAGCACCGTGTACTGGAAGCCAGTGCCAGCAATATCCAGTAATGGGAGCACCGTGTACTGGGAGCCAGTGCCAGCAATAACCAGTAATGAAAGTACCGTGTACTGGGAGCCAGTGCCAGCAATAACCAGTAATGGGAGCACCGTGTACTGGGAGCCAGTGCCAGCAATAACCAGTAATGGAAGCACCGTGTACTGGGAGCCAGTGGCAACAATAACCAGTAATGGAAGCACCGTGTACTGGAAGCCAGTGCCAACAATAACCAGTAATGGAAGCACCGTGTACTGGGAGCCAGTGGCAACAATAACCAGTAATGGAAGCACCGTGTACTGGGAGCCAGTGCCAGCAATAACCAGTAATGAAAGTACTGTGTACTGGGAGCCAGTGCCAGCAATATCCAGTAATGGGAGCACCGTGTACTGGGAGCCAGTGCCAGCAATATCCAGTAATGGGAGCACCGTGTACTGGGAGCCAGTGCCAGCAATATCCAGTAATGGGAGCACCGTGTACTGGGAGCCAGTGCCAGCAATAACCAGTAATGAAAGTACCGTGTACTGGGAGCCAGTGCCAACAATAACCAGTAATGGGAGCACCGTGTACTGGGAGCCAGTGCCAGCAATATCCAGTAATGGGAGCACCGTGTACTGGGAGCCAGTGCCAGCAATATCCAGTAATGGGAGCACCGTGTACTGGGAGCCAGTGCCAGCAATATCCAGTAATGGGAGCACCGTGTACTGGGAGCCAGTGCCAGCAATAACCAGTAATGAAAGTACCGTGTACTGGGAGCCAGTGCCAACAATAACCAGTAATGGGAGCACCGTGTACTGGGAGCCAGTGCCAGCAATATCCAGTAATGGGAGCACCGTGTACTGGGAGCCAGTGCCAGCAATATCCAGTAATGGGAGCACCGTGTACTGGGAGCCAGTGCCAGCAATATCCAGTAATGAAAGTACTGTGTACTGGGAGCCAGTGCCAGCAATATCCAGTAATGGGAGCACCGTGTACTGGGAGCCAGTGCCAGCAATAACCAGTAATGGGAGCACCGTGTACTGGGAGCCAGTGCCAGCAATATCCAGTAATGGAAGCACCGTGTACTGGGAGCCAGTGCCAGCAATATCCAGTAATGGGAGCACCGTGTACTGGAAACCAGTGCCAGCAATATCCAGTAATGGAAGCACCGTGTACTGGGAGCCAGTGCCAGCAATATCCAGTAATGGGAGCACCGCGTACTGGGAGCCAGTGCCAGCAATATCCAGTAATGGAAGCACCGTGTACTGGGAGCCAGTGCCAGCAATATCCAGTAATGGGAGCACCGTGTACTGGAAACCAGTGCCAGCAATATCCAGTAATGGAAGCACCGTGTACTGGGAGCCAGTGCCAGCAATATCCAGTAATGAAAGTACTGTGTACTGGGAGCCAGTGCCAGCAATATCCAGTAATGGGAGCACCGTGTACTGGGAGCCAGTGCCAGCAATATCCAGTAATGGGAGCACCGTGTACTGGGAGCCAGTGCCAGCAATTACCAGTAATGGGAGCACCGCGTACTGGAAGCCAGTGCCAGCAATAACCAGTAATGGGAGCACCGTGTACTGGGAGCCAGTGCCAGCAATATCCAGTAATGGGAGCACCGTGTACTGGGAGCCAGTGCCAGCAATAACCAGTAATGGGAGCACCGCGTACTGGAAGCCAGTGCCAGCAATATCCAGTAATGGGAGCACCGTGTACTGGGAGCCAGTGCCAGCAATATCCAGTAATGGGAGCACCGTGTACTGGGAGCCAGTGCCAGCAATATCCAGTAATGGGAGCACCATGTACTGGGAGCCAGTGCCAGCAATATCCAGTAATGGGAGCACCGTGTACTGGGAGCCAGTGCCAGCAATATCCAGTAATGGGAGCACCGTGTACTGGGAGCCAGTGCCAGCAATAACCAGTAATGGAAGCACCGTGTACTGGGAGCCAGTGCCAGCAATATCCAGTAATCGGAGCACCGTGTACTGGGAGCCAGTGCCAGCAATATCCAGTAATGGGAGCACCGTGTACTGGAAGCCAGTGCCAGCAATATCCAGTAATGGGAGCACCATGTACTGGAAGCCAGTGCCAGCAATATCCAGTAATGGGAGCACCGTGTACTGGGAGCCAGTGCCAGCAATATCCAGTAATGGGAGCACCGTGTACTGGGAGCCAGTGCCAGCAATATCCAGTAATGGGAGCACCGTGTACTGGAAGCCAGTGCCAGCAATATCCAGTAATGGGAGCACCGTGTACTGGGAGCCAGTGCCAGCAATATCCAGTAATGGGAGCACCGTGTACTGGAAGCCAGTGTCAGCAATATCCAGTAATGGGAGCACCGTGTACTGGAAGCCAGTGCCAGCAATAACCAGTAATGGGAGCACCGCGTACTGGGAGCCAGTGCCAGCAATATCAAGTAATGGGAGCACCGTGTACTGGGAGCCAGTGGCAACCACTGAGCAGGACCAAGGATGATCTTCTAGACACTGATGTGGACAAGCGCCGGCGCTGGACACCACGTTTCTGCTCTATTGTAAGATTTCTGCCCCCAGCATTCATGATGACGTCACTTGTTGCAGCCAAAATACTTTCACGAAATGTACAAAAACCTTTCCGACAGCCGAGCTAATGTGGAAAATGACCTAAACTGAGGCCACGGACCCCACAAATGCACAGATCTGTTCTATCGCTGGAGATTAGTGCAGCTTTTATATTGAAATTCACCAAGTTTTGTTCATTTTTTTTTTTATTGATTTGCAGTGAATTGATTCACCATGAATCGCAATTACTGTAAATTCCCCAATAGAGTTGAAAAGTCGTTGTAAAACTTTGAGGCCTCTACGGGCTGTGACCAAAACACTTCATGCTCTTTGATGCAGCACTCCAGCGGGTTGTTATTGAACCGCTAGAGTGGTGTTTAAAATAGAAGTCCTCTGAGCCCTGTCTGATATTCCCCCTCCGCCACCTTCATTCTTTTCCAGCGGTCATCCGGTCAGTCTGTGCTGAAAAGTGACCTCCCGGCAGCTACAATGTTTCATTGAGGCACCGGAGGTCACTGTTCAATGCAAGACTATGAGAGCCTTGTACTGGCCCCATTCTGACCACGTTCTGGCTCCATTCTGACCACGTTCTGGCCCCATTCTGACCACGTTCTGGCCCCAATCTGACCACGTTCTGGCCCCAATCTGACCACGTTCTGACCCCAATCTGACCACGTTCTGGTCCCATTCGGACTACGTTCAGGCCAAATTTTAACTACGTTCTGGCCCCATTCTGACCCCGTTCTGGCCCCATTCTGACCTTGTTCTGGCCCCATTCTGACCACGTTCCGGTCCTATTCTGACCACATTCTGGCCCCATTCTAACTACGCTCAAGCAAAATTTTAACTACGTTCTGGCCCCATTCTGACCATGTTCTGGCCCAATTCTGACCACATTCAGGTCCTATTCTGACCACGTACTGGTCCTATTCTGACCACATTCTGGCCCCATTCTAACCACATTCTGGCCCCATTCAAACCACGTTCTGGCCCCATTCAAACCACGTTCTGGCCCCATTCAAACCACGTTCTGGCCCCATTCAAACCACGTTCTGGCCCCATTCAAACCACGTTCTGGCCCCATTCAAACCACGTTCTGGCCCCATTCAAACCACGTTCTGGCCCCATTCAAACCACGTTCTGGCTCCATTCATACCACGTTCTGACTTACTCTCGCTCTCATAGATATATATTGAGTGGCTGTGACATAGCTTCTGACTTCTTGGTGCTTTAACACAAACAGTACTTTAGTAACGTCAAAGTGACCACAGCATATATGGTTACAGATAAACTAATATTCACTGCTGGATTTCGTCCCCTCTCTATAGCTGAGCTGTGATGACGTCCTCTTGCATTCCCAGCCTCGCCTTTTATACAGGCTATGATAGTCCTTCCTGATTGGCTGTGGTGTACCATGTGATGTTGTAGGTACAAGGTGATATGTTGAAGCTTATCTGGCTACACCCAAGGTCTCATGAACCTTCTCCGATTTCTGCCATTTTTTGAAATGTGCAAACACTGCATTGATTATTTTAGACAATTCCCATGTAGTGAATCACAAAATTGTTCAAATTCTTCAGCAAACTCCTAAAAATTCAATAAGAATTCGATTTGCGTTGTATTATTTCGCTTATCAAAAAATGGTATCACTAAATATTTCCCTTGTGCATTATATAGAAATGATGGAAACGCTGAACTTTCACCGATAATGACGGCGAATCAGAACCACACATCAATAAATAACCAATGAAAAATGATTTCGTATTTTCTTCCATTGAAACAAATGATGCTAAGAAACATTGTTTCCAATGAGAGAATATGTATCAAAATCCCAATATATACCGAGCTACACTATTAACATATGCAATTTGCAGAGCATAAATGTCTACATTAGTGCTGAAGCTCCGCGTCATATTAGCACCATCAGCAGAATATTGATCCATGATCTATCAGGAAATGAGGATCCAAATTTTAGGACTCGTCTTTTTTTTAGCAAAGTTATCCAAAGCCATTTTTCAAAAACAGTGTAGAAGCCCATACATTTTTTGAGAAATGGTGCAAGCTCTGAAAAACAGAATTGATGACATGCGGGACCCCAAAAAGTCAGTAGAGCCTAAAATGTTTCCATTAATATTTATTGGGGGAATAAAGCTCCGACCCACAGAGGACGTCTCCTGTAGAGTTCACGTGACTATCAGACACTGGTGACATGGTGCTCACCCAATCTGGAGACAAATTAGTGAAAGCAATGAGAAGAGAACATCTATTCCGCACGCTCTGATACTAATGATGCTATATGGATGCCGGTAGCTCGGCTCCTACTCCGGTATGAAGGAGTCTCCCATCCCATACTAGTAATTTGTTGACTTCCCACTCAGTAGAGCTTTTAAAGTGACAGACAGCATCAATCTCGGGGGAAACTCAATTGCCAGATCACAAGTAATTTGTCACAGTGATAGTATAATTAAGCGCATTATTCTTGTTCAGAAAGATACTGAACGCTCCGACAGTTTCGACGAGAAAAACCTCTCCCGTCTTCCATTCCCTCAGTTCTTTAATGTTGAGAGACCTCCAGGGAAGGCCAAAAGATTTTATTTCCATCACTCGAGCTGAATCCAATAGCGCCTCTATTTATTCCAAGTTAACTATAGACGACACAATGTTTCAGGTTTTCTCTCCTGTAGCCCAAAGGCTCGGACCACACTCGGTGCCGGTTTGTCCACATCTGGCTCTGCAGTGACTGCTCGACCATTAATAGACATGAGCAGAATATTAAAGAGCATCTACAGATAAAATATACGACAAAGACTTGACCTTGAGTCTTCCTTCTCTGTCATGTCTAAACATTTACTAAAACTTTCCTCAATGATACAATTTATATTCTGAGACAATGGAGCATCAGTTCAATATGGCCGCCCTTCCATCCCCGAACGACTTAGAACCCAACTTTCTGAGATCCATGAATGGCAGAACTGACTATTTATGCATTTTTACATCCAAGCCGAAAAGTGTGACACAATTAGGCAGTTAGAAATGGAGGACTGAGGATTTTATTGACATCCTAACTCAGTAATTTTTTTTTTTCTCACACATTTGGGTTTTATTCGCTTTTTCTAAATTTCTGGATTATTCTGACTCATGGACATGTAGAACGTGGTGATGCCTGAACAGACGGCTTCTTCCTGGGTCCTTCGTAGTGACCTGTACTCACGTTCATATCGGTACCTCACATAGTTTAACTCAACCCCAATCTCATTGCAAGAAGACTCCAGAAAAAGATGGATGTTTTTAACGGAAAATCTTGTATTGATGATAAATGTAGCAAATAAAAAGAGTGATTCTTTCAGAGAGCAGGCAGCATGTTACATATAAGGCTAGTTTCACACTTGTGTTGAACGGCATCCGTTGCATTGCGTTGTGTGACGGATGCAACGGATGTGTTGCATATAATGGCACAACGGATGCTGCAAAACAACGGAATCTGTTTTGATTTTTTTTTTTTTTACAGTTTACGGATTCCGCTGTTTTTCAAAAGGGCGGATTGTGACGGAAGGAAAACAACGCAAGTGTGAAAGTACCCTTAGATGGAGCTACAAACACTACGTAGAGAAGAAGGGCGGGAAATGCTGACATCACAGAGCTACAGGGAGCAGGAAGGGACAAAATTCAAAGAAAGGCAAAGCTACTGCCTAGGAACAGAAAACACAATACACAGTAATGCAAAACAGTGAGCAATTCCCAATTCATGGGAGATGACATGGATACAAATTGAAACATGTTAACAGCTTTCCCCATTTGTTCCATTTACCTCAGCTCTCATATCATGAAAAATATAAAATTAACAGAAACCCCCCCCAAAAAAATAGATATTTTTTTCTTAATAACTAGAAATCCTCTTGAGAAAGATTTTCTTGTTCCAGTCAGCAGATTATATATACTATCCTGGGAGAAAAGGGGTTAAAAGTTAATTAATTGGATGACACTCTTCTGTCATTACATGGCCTCCCGGGTCTTCTAGCGCTTCTCTCGGATTCTGAGGTCAGTAATTGGCCTCCAGCAGTCACGAGCGAAGGCGTCGCACCTCATGCCGCCATTAGCTGCATTCGTACAAATTGAATCCCAAAAATATTGGATTCTCCAGGACTCAAAATTTAGAACAAATGTGATTGCTATGGATCCCTTTGCTGATCTTTATTAGTAATTTGTGACATTCTTTTTTTTTTTCCTTCTTTACCATCAGAGGACTCTGATGAGGAAAAATGAGATCACGGAGTCATGATTACATCTACAGTTAGGTAGAAAAAAAAATTATGGATTCTTCCAAAAAAAGCGCAACATCTGTGTCAAAACTCACCAAATGTCATGGCGGCATCAGACGCTGTTCACACTACAGATTCTGACACTCCACACTATGGTTTCTCTAGTATTTCTTAATTACACGGGCAGGCTTGGGCATCAACCAGCTGTGTGCTCATTCATGATCAAGGAAGCAAGAGTTTACCTCTGCTTGCTACTTCAGGGATCAAATATTGTTGGAAACCACATTTACCCCCCCCCCCCCCTTTTTAAGATGGTGGAATCTGTCCTCTATAGTTTATTGCCGTATTGATCTGTGTGCTGTTGTGTTGCTGTGTTCTCCTTGTTGTCTTGTTTCCTCCCTGCTCTTACTTTCCTCCTACACTCTTATTGTCTCATACCTCTGTGTGTGGATGGTACATAGTTACATAGTTACTAAGGTTGAAAAAAGACCTAGGTCCATCTAGTTCAACCTTCCTCCACCAGTTCTACATTTGGTCACTAAGTCATTTATAACCAACAATGTTTTGTGTACTGAGGAAATCATCCAGCCCTTTTTTGAAAGCTGTTATAGTATCTGCCATTACTACCTCTTGTGGTCGCATTCCACAGTCTGACTGCTCTAAATGTAAAGAACCCTTTCCTATTTAGGTGTCGGAATCGCTTTTCTTCCACTCGCAGTGAGTGCCCCCTGGTCCTTAGTACTGTCTTTGGAAGAAATAAGTCATGTGCCAGTCCTTTATATTGACCACACATGTATTTATACATATAAATGAGATCTCCTCTGAGACGTCTTTTTTCTAAGCTAAACATTAGAGATGAGCGAACCGGTCCCGGTTCGGCTCGAGGCGGTTCGCCGAACGGGGGGTCTGGCTCGAGTTCGGCTCGTCGAACGTTCGACGAACCGAACTCGAGCCCATAGGAAACAATGGCAGGCAATCACAAACACAGTAAAACACCTAGAAAACACCCTGAAAGGTGTCCAAAAGGTGACAAACAACTCACAACATAACACAAACACATGGGAAAGTGACAAGGACATATACTCATGTGAAAACAAAACAGCTGGACAAGGAAAAAGAGGGAGACACACAGATATATGAGTATATGCAAAGAAACATCGATTCCATTATTGTGCAACTTGAGCCCTGCTCATTTTAGGCTTCCAATCTGGATAAATTGCCTGAGCTCGCCACGTACGCCTTGAGGATCTTGTCGTGTCCTGCAGCCAGCGTTCTCTCGGAACCTGTCTTCAGTGCTGCTGGGGGTCTGCTGGCAGATAAGCACACGTGTCTGTCCACTGACAATGTGGACCTGGCTCTCAGAGGACTTTTCTTCCCCTGGGTCAGCCAGGGGAGGCGAAAGGCACGCGTATTTTTGAGAGTGCTTCATGCAAAGCATCTTTTTCTTTGTCAAAAGGGGGGCTCAACCGATGCCAGTCAAGTGGGGTGTGTGTGGCCCAGTTAGTGGCAACGAGGGAGACTGTGGTTGGAGTCCCCTCGCTGTGTCTCTAAAAGAACCAAGATGAACAAGTCATGGCTCTCAGAGGACTTTTCTTCCCCTGGGTCAGCCAGGGGACGGGAAAGGCACGCGTATTTTTGAGAGTGCTTCATGCAAAGCATCTTTTTCTTTTTCAAAAGGGGGCTCAACCGATGCCAGTCAAGTGGGGTGTGTGTGGCCCAGTTAGTGGCAACGAGGGAGACTGTGGTTGGAGTCCCCTCGCTGTGTCTCTAAAAGAACCAAGATGAACAAGTCATGGCTCTCAGAGGACTTTTCTTCCCCTGGGTCAGCCAGGGGACGGGAAAGGCACGCGTATTTTTGAGAGTGCTTCATGCAAAGCATCTTTTTCTTTGTCAAAAGGGGGGCTCAACCGATGCCAGTCAAGTGGGGTGTGTGTGGCCCAGTTAGTGGCAACGAGGGAGACTGTGGTTGGAGTCCCCTCGCTGTGTCTCTAAAAGAACCAAGATGAACAAGTCATGGCTCTCAGAGGACTTTTCTTCCCCTGGGTCAGCCAGGGGACGGGAAAGGCACGCGTATTTTTGAGAGTGCTTCATGCAAAGCATCTTTTTCTTTTTCAAAAGGGGGCTCAACCGATGCCAGTCAAGTGGGGTGTGTGTGGCCCAGTTAGTGGCAACGAGGGAGACTGTGGTTGGAGTCCCCTCGCTGTGTCTCTAAAAGAACCAAGATGAACAAGTCATGGCTCTCAGAGGACTTTTCTTCCCCTGGGTCAGCCAGGGGACGGGAAAGGCACGCGTATTTTTGAGAGTGCTTCATGCAAAGCATCTTTTTCTTTGTCAAAAGGGGGGGTCAACCGATGCCAGTCAAGTGGGGTGTGTGTGGCCCAGTTAGTGGCAACGAGGGAGACTGTGGTTGGAGTCCCCTCGCTGTGTCTCTAAAAGAACCAAGATGAACAAGTCATGGCTCTCAGAGGACTTTTCTTCCCCTGGGTCAGCCAGGGGACGGGAAAGGCACGCGTATTTTTGAGAGTGCTTCATGCAAAGCATCTTTTTCTTTTTCAAAAGGGGGCTCAACCGATGCCAGTCAAGTGGGGTGTGTGTGGCCCAGTTAGTGGCAACGAGGGAGACTGTGGTTGGAGTCCCCTCGCTGTGTTTTACATGCTTTTAGAAGGGCATGAAATGGCTTGGAGGTTGACTTTCATCATATGCAAACTGTTGGCTACCAAAATGCTGCCTTTCCAACAACTGTGGTTATAGGCAATGAGGAACATACTGATGAAGATGAGACGCAGATACCCGATTGGGATGACAACTTAAATATTCGGTCAGGGCAAGAAGAAACTCGGTCTGAGGGGTAGGGGAGTGCAAACACAACAATTGATGATTAAGTTCTAGATCACACCTACTGTCAACCCACAGTCAGACACTCGAGGAGGTCAACAGAGGCGGTGGAGGAGGATGCAACCGACGTCGAAGTAACCTGGCGCCTTCCTGGACACAGTCGGAGCACTGGTAGCACGTCTACAACTGCATCCTCAGCCACCACTCTGCCTCTGAGCATTATTCGGGGTGGATCAACAGGTCGCATGGCCTCTAAGCCTTGCCTAGCCAGGTCCTTTTTTGACATAGAAAAAGATCGCCCAAATTATGTGATCTGTAAAATTTGTCATGGTTCTCTTAGTAGAGGTCAAAACCTCAGCAGTTTGACAACTTCTTCCATGAATCGTCACATGAATAAATATCATATGGCCCGATGGGAAGCTCACCGTGCTGCAATGCGGCCTAGCGGAGCGAACCATCCACCGCCTGCCCCTTCCAGTGCATCCGCGCGCTCGTCATCTTCTAGGACTGTGGGGACAGCTGTCACACCTGTTTTTCCACCCACAACTTCCACCACTGTAACCGCAACAGGCAGTTTGCTTGGTAGGTCGTCAGTTGGTTTGGAAGGGGAAACAAGTGAGTGTGTACAGCTCTCTCAGACATCGATAGCACCAACTTTGGATGAAGGCAACATCATGTCTCCGCCTGCACTTTCCTCACAAAGCTGCATTTTTCCAGGGACACCCGACTCAACACCGTCTACACACAGCAGCCAGATCTCTGTCCCTCAGATGTGGTCAAATAAAAGGCCACTTCCTGCGACCCATGACAAAGCGAAGAGGTTGACTCTATCCCTCTGTAAGCTGTTGACTACAGAAATGCTGCCTTTCCGCCTAGTGGACACACAGGATTTTAGAGACCTTATGTCTGTCGCTGTGCCCCAGTACCAGATGCCTAGTCGCCACTACTTCTCTAAGAAAGGTGTGCCCGCGCTACACCAGCATGTCGCACACAACATCACCGCTTCCTTGAGAAACTCTGTGTGTGAACGGGTGCATTTCACCACCGATACTTGGACCAGTAAGCATGGACAGGGACGTTACATGTCGCTGACTGGCCACTGGGTAACTATGGTGATAGATGGTGAAGGGTCTGCTGCACAAGTCTTGCCGTCCCCACGACTTGTGTGTCAATCCTCTGTCTGTCCAAGTTCCGCCACTGCTTCTGCATCCTCCACCTCATCTGGGTCCTCCACCTCCGCCCCAAGCCTGCCTGGTCAGGCCACCAGCGTTCTCACTGCGCAGAAGGAATCACGCACCCCTCATTACTATGCTGGTAGCAGAGCGCAACGGCATCAGGCGGTCTTTAGCTTGACATGTCTTTGAAATAGGAGTCACACAGCGACTGAGTTGTGGGCAGCTCTGGAGACTGATTTTGATAAATGGTTGTCTCC
This sequence comes from Anomaloglossus baeobatrachus, assembly GCF_048569485.1. Taxonomy (NCBI): domain Eukaryota; kingdom Metazoa; phylum Chordata; class Amphibia; order Anura; family Aromobatidae; genus Anomaloglossus; species Anomaloglossus baeobatrachus. The sequence continues at coordinate 10,416,100 of NC_134361.1, forward strand.
ACTCAACCTGCAGCCTGGTAAGGCCGTGTGCGACAATGCTGCAAACCTGGGTGCGGCCCTTCGCCTGGGCAAGGTGACACACGTGCCTTGTATGGCTCACGTGTTTAACCTTGTTGTCCAGCAATTTTTAACACACTATCCCGGCCTAGATGGCCTTCTGACCAGGGCACGGAAACTGTCTGCAGTGCTCACTTCCGCCGTTCAACCGCCGCACCTGAGCGACTTGCATCGCTCCAGAAGTCTTTCGGCCTGCCGGTTCATCGCCTGAAATGCGATGTGGCGACACGCTGGAATTCAACTCTCCACATGTTACAGCGACTGTGGCAGCACCGGCGAGCCCTGGTGCAATACGTCATGATGTATAGCCTGGGCCAACGAGATGCAGAAGTGGGGCAGATCACCCTGATGGAGTGATCTCAGATCAAGGACCTATGCACCCTTCTGCACAGTTTCGACATGGCGACGAATATGTTTAGCGCTGACAATGCCATTATCAGCATGACGATTACAGTCATTTACATGCTGGAGCACACGCTAAACACTATTCGTAGTCAGGGGGTGGGACAACAGGAAGGGGAGGAACTACAGGAGGATTCATATGCGCAAGACACAACAACATCACCAAGGTCCAGACGTTCATCATCACCAACGCGGCAGGCATGGGACCATGGGGGACAGGGATCAACAAGGGCGCATGGTAGCAGGTGAGATGTTGAGGAAGGTGCAGGAGGACATGAAGATATGGAGGACGAACTGTCCATGGACATGGAAGACTCAGCAGATGAGGGGGACCTTGGTCAAATTTCAGTTGAAAGAGGTTGGGGGGAGATGACAGAGGAAGAAAGAACGGTTAGCACCTCTATGCCACAAACACAGCGTGGACTTGGTGCGCATGGCTGCGCAAGACACATGAGTGCCTTCTTGTTGCACTACCTCCAACATGACCCTCGTATTGTCAAAATTAGAAGTGATGATGACTACTGGCTTGCCACACTATTAGATCCCCGGGACAAGTCCAAATTTTGTGACATAATTCCACCCATAGAAAGGGACGCACGTATGCAGGAGTATCAGCAGAAGCTGTTACTCGATCTTAGCTCGGCTTTTCCACCAAACAACCGTGCAGGTGAAGGGAGTGATTCTCCCAGTTGTAACTTGACAAACATGGGACGGCCTCGTCATCTTCAACAGTCTACCCGTACCAGTAGGACCGTATCTGGTGCTGGTAACAGCAATTTTATGGAATCTTTTCATAATTTTTTTAGACCCTCCTTTGCAAGGCCACCAGAGACAACAAGTCTGACACATAGTCAACGGATGGAGAGGATGATACAGGAGTATCTCCAAATGAACATCGATGCAATGACTTTGCAAATGGAGCCTTGCTCCTTTTGGGCTTCAAATCTAGAAAAATGTCAAGAGCTCTCCAGTTACGCCTCGAAGATTTTGTCGTGTCCAGCTGCCAGCGTTGTCTCTGAACGTGTCTTCAGTGCTGCTGGGTGTGTGCTGACAGATAAGCGCACGCGTCTGTCCAGTGACAATGTGGACAGACTGACGTTCATCAAAATGAACAAGTCATGGATCCAGAAGGAATTTACTACCCCTGTGTCATCCTGGGGAGAGTAAATGCTTGTGGATTTGGAATGTGCTTGATGCAAATCAAAACATCCTGTTTGCAACTAGGGCACAAGTGCTGCCACTGATAAGGTGTCTGTGTGGGGCCCAATTTTTGGAAAAAAAGGGAGACTCCGCTTGGAGTAACCCTTGCTTGCTGTGTTTTTTAAAAATGATACAAGATGAACAGATCTGAAGGCAAGATGAAGCCAACATCATGTCTCCGCCTGCACTTTTCTCACAAACCTGCATTTTTCCAGGGACACCCTACTCAACACCGTCTACAGACAGCAGCCAGATCTCTGTCCCTCAGATGTGGTCAAATAAAAGGCCACTTCCTGCGACCCATGACAAAGCTAAGTGGTTGACTCTATCCCTCTGTAAGCTGTTGGCTACCGAAATGCTGCCTTTACGCGTAGTGGACACACAGGATTTTACAGACCTTATGTCTGTCGCTGTGCCCCAGTACCAGATGCCCAATCACCACTGCTTCTCCAAGAAAAGCATGCCCGCGCTACACCGGCATGTCGCACACAACATCACCACTTCCTTGAGAAAATCTGTGTGCGACAGGGTGCATTTCAACACAGATACTTGGACCAGTAAGCATAGACAGGGTCATTACATGTCACTGACTGGGCACTGGCAAACTATGGTGAGAGATGGAGAAGGGTCTGCTGTACAAGTCTTGCCGTCCCCACGAGTTGTTTCAATCCTTGTTCTGTATGTAGAAGTTAATACACTGCTTCTGCCTCTTCAACCTCGTGTGGGTCCTCTACCTTTGCGCAAACCCTGTGTGGTCAGGCCACCCTTCCTTGCAACTGCGCACAAGGACTACCACACACCTCCTTACTATGCTGGCAGCAGAGCTCAATGCCATCAGGCGGTCAAAGTTTTACTTTGAAATGTATGGGAAATGTGAGTCACACCGCTATTACAGAGAATAGTAGTCAGGCAGGGTCAAAACATTAATTGAGGAACAGGAACAGAATGGGACGGCCAGGACTTAATCAGAAAACAAGCAGAGGTGAAATGCGTATCGGCCAACAAGGTACATAAACAGCAAGCAGGAAAAGTAGTCAGGTAACAAGCACACAAAATCATAAAACTGAACTGGGGGTAAAATTAACCAGAGGTTCATAGCTATGTCTGGCAGTGGTCTGCAGACAGGATGGGCATAAAAAAGGGTGTGGTGTCTTCCCATTGGTTGTAGCTGAATGATGGTATTTCATCTGTGAGATACCCACCAGCTACATTCAGCCAGAGATTCTGCATCTGTCAAGGTAATGCAGCCCAGTGGGTGAGCATAACCTGCGTCCACCTGCGCCGCTGGCATCGACTACTCTCCCATCATCAGCACTATTCATGAAAGGAACACGTTGTCACCTGGCGACCGGAGTACAAATTGACGGAGCGGACTCCGTTGGTGACTTAACAGCCGTGTGCGGCAATGATGCAAACCTGGCTGCGGGCCATCCTCAGGGCAATGTGACACACGTGCCTTTTATGGCTCACGTGTTGATCCGAATTCTCCAGCAATTTTTAAAACACCATCACGGCCTACATGGCCTTGTGCAGCGGGCACGCTCGCTATGTGCTCACTTCCATCGTGCGCACACAGCAGCTCAACAACTTTCATCACTCCGGAAGTCTTAGGGTCTGGCAGTTAAACGCCGGAAATGCGATGTTCCGACACGCAGGAATTGGAATCTGCACATGTTGCAGCGTGTGTGGCAGCACCGCAGAGCCCTGCTGAAATACGGTAAGACATATAGCCTGGGATAAGTTGATCCAGAGGTGGTGCAGATCACGCTGCTGGAGTGGTGTCAGATCAAGGACCTATGCACCCTGCTACACAGTTTTGAAATGTCGACGAAGATGTTTAGCACTGGCAATGTCATTCTCAGCGTGACAATTCTGGTCATCTACATGATGGAGCACACTGTAATTATTATTCGGAGTCAGGTGTTGGGACAAGAGGAAGGGGAGGAAGTACAGGAGGAGTCATATGCGGAAGGGATAACAAGATCTACGAGGTCCAGATGGTCAGCGGCACCTATGCGGCAGTCATGGTGAGGGAGAGGGATTAACAAGGGCGCATAGTATCAGCAAAAAGTGTTGATGAAAGTGCAGGAGCCCATGAAGAAATGGAGGACGAACTGGCGATGGGCATGGAAGACTCAGCAGATGAGTGAGAGCTTGCTCACATTTCGGTTGTGCGAGGTTGTGGGTAGAGGGCAGAGGAAGGATGCACGATTCTCACCTCTCTGCCACCAACACACCAAGGACTTGGTCCTCCTGGATGCACAAGACACATGAGCGCCTTCTTGCTGCACTACCTACATGACCCTCGGATTGTATGAATTTGAAGTAATCCTGAATACTGGGTTGCCACACTGTTAGATCCCCGGTACAAGACAAAATTTGGCGAACTAATTCCTGCCATAGAAATAGACGCACGTATACAGGAGTATCTGCAGAATGTGGTACGCAATCTTAGATCTACTTTTCCACTAAACACCAGTGCTGCACAGAGTGAATCTCAACACTTTGTCATGGATAGGAGGAAATGGTCTTTTACTTGTCCACATCGGAGGGACCGAGGGATGGCTGCTGTGCTGAGATGGCGTTGAGTACGGTGTCCCTGCACAGTTGCACTTTTGGTCATATCCCAAAATGAGTTGAAAAAGGACAGATGCTGTTGGAAAGGGGAACAGGTGTGTTGGAAAGGGGAAAAAAATTTTGGTCCGTGGATTTGGTGGTTAAACAACTGTAACATTTGCTGAAGAAACAACATCTGTTACAGTGGGACTGGCAGATTTGGATAAAGTGGTATATAATCTGTGACCGCTATATAACAAAAATTAATAAGAAAAGAAAGAGAAAGGTATATATCACCTTCAGCAGTCAGTGTCCACCGTGCTCCCAGTTGGAAAAGGAGAGGTTGGCAACTTGAAGGTTTGGTGGAGGATACAGAGCTGTGTGGCTATGAAACTAATAGTAGCCTGAACCGAGTTAGACGCCATTCGGATCTGGAGACTGTGAGCCCTGTTAGCGTCACAGGGTCCACATGCCCACCCAGCCCAGGAACTCCCTGTTAACAACACAGGGGCCATTGAGTACGCTGACCGTGTGCGTAGGGGCCACACCTGTGGACAGCAGGCGCATCAGCAGCAGCAGGCCTGTTAATGCCACTGGGCTGCACAAGCAGGACTGTTAGGACAGGAGCTGGTCTTAACCGTTCTGCGTTACCAACTGTGGTGGTGGCCTGCATCCACCACCCTATCCCTGCCTACCTCTGGCCTAAAGCCGCAATGGGTTCAACACATGGAGGTGTGCTCTTTCGGAGCATAATAGAAGACTGCGCACCTCCTTGTTGGCTCCAGCCCCTTTTATAACCTGGGTCCGCCCCAAACCAGGGTGAACCACAATGCACCTCCTGGAGACAAAAGCAGAGTGACACGTCATGAGTGGCATAACTAGCGTCCTATTTGGAAACGCAACTTCAATGATGACCTCATGGCTGCCATGACCCAAACACCTTACCAGTCATCGTCTGACCATCAATAATGCGGTGACAAGTCATAGGTGTGGGCCTCTGCAAGCCATTTGGGAGGACACCTGATGCCCTGTGGTCTATATGGGACCCCCACATCAGGGCCAGGGCCAAAGAGTTCATTACCGGACCTAGTCTCTGATGCAGGAAGTGCCTGAGCATGCTCAGTAGCATGAAATACAGTCTCTGAAAAAAGACTATCAGCTTTAGCATGGTGTCTAGGCACAAAACAGGACTTAGACCCGGCACAGAATGCAAGCACCTGTGCAAAGAGGCTTTTCACACTTAGTGTGGGAGCATGCGCTGTATCCCGAAATGAAGACTTAGCGTCAGGAATGGCACAGTCAGGCTGAGCATACTCACTAGGCGAAACACTGTAATTATGCTGCAGCTGGGGTACATCGGCACACGCATGCGCACTAGCTGCCTCTCCACACTTAGACGTGGAGGGGAAATTTGTCTTGGAGATGCTGTCTATGAACAGAAGGAAAAGCTAAAGGAAGCCTGACTTTCTATCCCTCCGAATTATGAAATGCAGCAATGAATTCCATGAGTTTGCTATAACATTAGCGTAGCTAAATGTGCATGAGGGTGTGATGTAGAGGTGCTAGAAATAGCTTGTCACCAGTGGGGCACTAATGGAATACAACAGCCAGTTCTATGATGCCACAAAATGGCAGTATTTTGTGCTATCATTATAGCTTATTAAAAACAGAGCACGAGGTTGTCATGCAGAGGTGCTGCACATAGATTTGCAGTAGTGTGAATAGACAAAAGTACAATAGCCACGTTTAGGATACAACTAGGTACACTGAGTGTTTGCTAGTATAATGGCTGAGTTTAAAAAAGTTTGAGTGTGCAATGCAGGCAGATGTCCTGCAAATATCGTTCCAATACTGTGAATTGACAAAAGTACAATAGCCACGTTTAGGATACAACTAGGTACAGTGAGTGTTTGCTAGTATAATGGCTGAGTTTAAAAAAGTTTGAGTGTGCAATGCAGGCAGACGTGCTGCAAATAACGTTCCAATACTGTGAATAGACAAAAGTACAATAGCCACGTTTAGGATACAACTAGGTACACTGAGTGTTTGCTACTATAAATGGCTGAGTTTAAAAAAGTTTGAGTGTGCAATGCAGGCAGACGTGCTGCAAATAACGTTCCAATACTGTGAATTGACAAAAGTACAATAGCCACGTTTAGGATACAACTAGGTACAGTGAGTGTTTGCTAGTATAATGGCTGAGTTTAAAAAAGTTTGAGTGTGCAATGCAGGCAGACGTGCTGCAAATAACGTTCCAATACTGTGAATTGACAAAAGTACAATAGCCACGTTTAGGATACAACTAGGTACAGTGAGTGTTTGCTAGTATAATGGCTGAGTTTAAAAAAGTTTGAGTGTGCAATGCAGGCAGACGTGCTGCAAATAACGTTCCAATACTGTGAATAGACAAAAGTACAATAGCCACGTTTAGGATACAACTAGGTACACTGAGTGTTTGCTACTATAAATGGCTGAGTTTAAAAAAGTTTGAGTGTGCAATGCAGGCAGACGTGCTGCAAATAACGTTCCAATACTGTGAATTGACAAAAGTACAATAGCCACGTTTAGGATACAACTAGGTACACTGAGTGTTTGCTACTATAAATGGCTGAGTTTAAAAAAGTTTGAGTGTGCAATGCAGGCAGACGTGCTGCAAATAACGTTCCAATACTGTGAATTGACAAAAGTACAATAGCCACGTTTAGGATACAACTAGGTACACTGAGTGTTTGCTAGTATAATGGCTGAGTTTAAAAAAGTTAGAGTGTGCAATGCAGGCAGACGTGCTGCAAATATCGTTCCAATACTGTGAATAGACAAAAGTACAATAGCCACGTTTAGGATACAACTAGGTACACTGAGTGTTTGCTACTATAAATGGCTGAGTTTAAAAAAGTTAGAGTGTGCAATGCAGGCAGACGTGCTGCAAATATCGTTCCAATACTGTGAATAGACAAAAGTACAATAGCCACGTTTAGGATACAACTAGGTACACTGAGTGTTTGCTAGTATAATGGCTTAGTAACAATGAGTTGTAGTGTGCAATGCAGGCAGACGTGCTCTGCAAATGTCTTTGCACTAGTGGGACTATAGCAAAGTCCAATAGCCACGTTTAGGATGCCACTAGGTACACTGAGTGTTTGCTAGTAAAATTGCTTAGTTTAAAAAAGTTGGAGTGTGCAATGCAGGCAGATGTGCTCTGCTAATATCTTTGCACTAGTGGGACTATAGCAAAGTCCAATAGCCACGTATAGGATGCCACTAGGTACACTGAGTGTTTGCTAGTATAATGGCTTGGTTTTAATGAGTTGGAGTGTGCAATGCAGGCAGACGCGCTCTGCAAATGTCTTTGCACTAGTGGGACTATAGCAAAGTCCAATAGCCACGTATAGGATGCCACTAGGTACACTGAGTGTTTGCTAGTATAATGGCTTGGTTAGAATGAGTTGTAGTGTGCAATGCAGGCAGATGTGCTCTGCTAATGTCTTTGCACTAGTGGGACTATAGCAAAGTCCAATAGCCACGTATAGGATGCCACTAGGTACACTGAGTGTTTGCTAGTATAATGGCTGAGTTTAAAAAAGTTAGAGTGTGCAATGCAGGCAGACGTGCTGCAAATATCGTTCCAATACTGTGAATAGACAAAAGTACAATAGCCACGTTTAGGATACAACTAGGTACACTGAGTGTTTGCTACTATAAATGGCTGAGTTTAAAAAAGTTTGAGTGTGCAATGCAGGCAGACGTGCTGCAAATAACGTTCCAATACTGTGAATTGACAAAAGTACAATAGCCACGTTTAGGATACAACTAGGTACACTGAGTGTTTGCTACTATAAATGGCTGAGTTTAAAAAAGTTAGAGTGTGCAATGCAGGCAGACGTGCTGCAAATAACGTTCCAATACTGTGAATTGACAAAAGTACAATAGCCACGTTTAGGATACAACTAGGTACACTGAGTGTTTGCTACTATAAATGGCTGAGTTTAAAAAAGTTTGAGTGTGCAATGCAGGCAGACGTGCTGCAAATAACGTTCCAATACTGTGAATTGACAAAAGTACAATAGCCACGTTTAGGATACAACTAGGTACACTGAGTGTTTGCTAGTATAATGGCTTAGTAACAATGAGTTGTAGTGTGCAATGCAGGCAGACGTGCTCTGCAAATGTCTTTGCACTAGTGGGACTATAGCAAAGTCCAATAGCCACGTTTAGGATGCCACTAGGTACACTGAGTGTTTGCTAGTAAAATTGCTTAGTTTAAAAAAGTTGGAGTGTGCAATGCAGGCAGATGTGCTCTGCTAATATCTTTGCACTAGTGGGACTATAGCAAAGTCCAATAGCCACGTATAGGATGCCACTAGGTACACTGAGTGTTTGCTAGTATAATGGCTTAGTTAAAATGAGTTTGAGTGTGCAATGCAGGCAGACGCGCTATGCAAATGTCTTTGCACTAGTGGGACTATAGCAAAGTCCAATAGCCACGTATAGGATGCCACTAGGTACACTGAGTGTTTGCTAGTATAATGGCTTGGTTTTAATGAGTTGGAGTGTGCAATGCAGGCAGACGCGCTCTGCAAATGTCTTTGCACTAGTGGGACTATAGCAAAGTCCAATAGCCACGTATAGGATGCCACTAGGTACACTGAGTGTTTGCTAGTATAATGGCTTGGTTAGAATGAGTTGTAGTGTGCAATGCAGGCAGATGTGCTCTGCTAATGTCTTTGCACTAGTGGGACTATAGCAAAGTCCAATAGCCACGTATAGGATGCCACTAGGTACACTGAGTGTTTGCTAGTATAATGGCTTAGTTAAAATGAGTTTGAGTGTGCAATGCAGGCAGACGCGCTATGCAAATGTCTTTGCACTAGTGGGACTATAGCAAAGTCCAATAGCCACGTATAGGATGCCACTAGGTACACTGAGTGTTTGCTAGTATAATGGCTTGGTTAGAATGAGTTGTAGTGTGCAATGCAGGCAGATGTGCTCTGCTAATGTCTTTGCACTAGTGGGACTATAGCAAAGTCCAATAGCCACGTATAGGATGCCACTAGGTACACTGAGTGTTTGCTAGTATAATGGCTTAGTTAAAATGAGTTTGAGTGTGCAATGCCGGCAGACGCGCTATGCAAATGTCTTTGCACTAGTGGGACTATAGCAAAGTCCAATAGCCACGTATAGGATGCCACTAGGTACACTGAGTGTTTGCTAGTATAATGGCTTGGTTTTAATGAGTTGGAGTGTGCAATGCAGGCAGACGCGCTCTGCAAATGTCTTTGCACTAGTGGGACTATAGCAAAGTCCAATAGCCACGTATAGGATGCCACTAGGTACACTGAGTGTTTGCTAGTATAATGGCTTGGTTAGAATGAGTTGTAGTGTGCAATGCAGGCAGACGCGCTCTGCAAATGTCTTTGCACTAGTGGGACTATAGCAAAGTCCAATAGCCACGTATAGGATGCCACTAGGTACACTGAGTGTTTGCTAGTATAATGGCTTGGTTAGAATGAGTTGTAGTGTGCAATGCAGGCAGACGCGCTCTGCAAATGTCTTTGCACTAGTGGGACTATAGCAAAGTCCAATAGCCACGTATAGGATGCCACTAGGTACACTGAGTGTTTGCTAGTATAATGGCTTAGTTATCAGTTGGAGTGTGCAGAGGACAAGAGGGTACAGTGGCAGGATTGTGGTGCTCTGGGTAGAGGAATGGAAGCCTGCCTTTCTATTCCCTCCTAATGGTGAAATGCAGGTAGGAAATCCCTGACCTGGGCTACACAGACGCTGTTGCTGTTTGCAGGACCTGTCACCTATGGCTCTCTGACCCTGCCGGTTGGAGCCCTTAAAAGGACTGCTATAAAGTGCTCTCCCTAAGCTGTCTAACGCTGTGTATGCAGCGCATACAGCTGTATCGGCTATAGGACTCAGGAAGACGGAGCTGCGACAGTGATGTCTGACACCAAAGACGCAGAAGGCAGATAATGGCGTCCGTGAAGAAAATGTCCGGTTTTATAATGCAGGGACATGTGACATGCAGATCCTATCACACATGCCGTTGCTTCTCTGGCTCAAAGTCCACTTAGCTGTGTGTGTGTCTGGGATTGGCTGACATGCTGGCCCGCCCCACAAGACGCGCGCGCTTAGGGAAGGAAGACAAGAAAAAAAAAAAAAAAAAATGGCGATCGCCATTATAGAAACAGCAGTGATCTGAAGGCGCTGTTCACGCACACTATACACTGAAATGTGATAATAGTTTGATTCACAGAGTGACTTACACTATTACAGCAGAAACCAAGCTATGATTTAGCTGTTTTTTGGCTGCTAGAACCGTTCTCGAACGTTTCTAGAACTACCGAGCTTTTGCAAAAAGCTCGAGTTCTAGTTCGATCTAGAACATGCCCCAAAATCACTCGAGCCGCGAACTGGAGAACCACGAACCACGAACCGCGCTCAACTCTACTAAACATATCTAACTTTTTCAACCTGTCATCATATGGGAGGCCTCCATTCCTTGTAGTATGTATGTAGTATGTGCCGAGAGAGATTTGGTTTCCCCTCTTTGTATATTTCTGTTGGCTTTATCACTCCTGCCCTGGCCCCTCTCCAGGGATTGGAGGAGGAGGGAAAAAGATCAGGGCCAGTCAGGAGCAGGGCCAGGAAGGCGGCTCAGATATCCTCACCTTCAGAGGTAACTCTGATAAAAGGGATAGCTAGGGCCACCCTAGTCTGAGGGCCAGTCTATCAGCCCCTGTCAGTTGCTCTCCCCAATCATTATGACAATCTGTTTACAGCAGGGATCCTCAACCTGTGTCTCGGGATCCATATGTGGCTTTGTGGCCCGTGATGTGTGGCTCGTGGCTGCCTGTCAGCTAGGAGCTTTTGCACCAGGTCTTGCAAACAGCTATGAGGAGCATGAGTCCAGATGGTGACATTTGTGTGTAGCCCCACATAGAAGAGCAGATCTGAGTGGAGGAAAGACCCCTGGATATTGGTACACTGCCTCCGTGTGGTTATTTCTGTGGAAAAGCTTTGGCTGTCATTATACTGGTAATGGAGGCTTTGGGTGTCACTACTGTCAGGGGTGGAAGCTAAATATGGCTGGCGATCCTCTCTGAGCTGTATGTGGCTTCCAAGGTCAGAAAGGTTGGGGTCCACTGGTCTACCGGCTCAGCCACATTCATTTTAATACAACCGGGTTGTAATACCATGCACATCCTGCAGACTGATGGGGCGCTGTTTCTACAAGAAACCAGATCTGTTTTTCTAGTCCTGGAAAAACCCCTTTAATGTTCACACTACAGAACGGACCTTTAAATGGAAACCATAATTGAATGTGTCTCATGGTTGTCAAATATGTCCCAGGGCTCTAAAGTTGGAGATCTCCACGTCTTCTATGTCCAGATACAAGACTGGGGCTGAACCGCGACGTGTATCGTGCAACAGACGCAACTCGCATGTGCAAAATCATTTCTGCAACTTGTGAGCAGAGATCTAATATCGAAGACATTTGGAAACGTTCACAATTTAGTTGCAGTCATAGCAGGAAATCAATGAACCATAGATAGATGCAATGTTTCAATGAAACGTCGAGCTCTGAAAGTTGCGTGATACATCGCTGTGCCGCATTAGCCAAAAAGGGTGAAGTAAGCGATTGGCCCTCCCTGGAAAAAACTAACTAAAATGTTTTTCTACTGAAAGGAAACCGGTCACTTTGGAAAATGTTATTTACCTACAGATATCCAGCTAATCTGCATGTAGATAGTGTTACAATACTGCCTGGGCATCTTACTAAAAGTGCCGCTACCGGGAGGAAATTTACTTATTTCCTCCCAGGAGCTGTCTGCTTTCAGTCACAGGGTTGTACGAACAGCAGACACTCACCGCTTACTATACAGCACACTATATTGTAAGAGGGTCAGCGGCAAAGCCGGCTATGAAAGTGCCGGGCAGTCATACAGCCGCTGCTTACAGAATGGCGAGCGGTGCTGGGGGCATAACTATATCCCCTTCATGCACAACTCCATGACTTTAAGCCTAAAGGCTACTTTACACACTGCGATATCGGTCCCGATATCGCTAGTGTGGGTACCCGCCCCCATCTGTTGTGCGACATGGGCAAATCGCTGCCCGTGCCGCACAACATCGCCCAGACCCGTCACACATACTTACCTGCCCGACGGCGTCGCTGTGACCGGCGAACCGCCTCCTTTCTAAGGGGGGGGTCCGTGCGGCATCACAGCGACGTCACTGAGCGGCCGCCCAATAGAAGCGGAGGGGCGGAGATGAGCGGGATGTAACATCCCGCCCACCTCCTTCCTGCCGCATAGCGGCCGGGAGGCAGGTAAGGAGAGGTTCCTCGTTCCTGCGGTGTCACACTGAGCGATGTGTGCTGCCGCAGGAACGAGGAACAACTTCGTTACTGCTGCAGTAACGATAATCGAGAATGGACCCCCATGTCACCGATGAGCGATTTTGCACGTTTTTGCGACGATGCAAAATCGCTCATCGGTGTCACACGCAACAACATCGCTAATGCGGCCGGATGTGCGTCACAAATTCCGTGACCCCAACGACTCAGCATTAGCGATAAATAATAATAATAATGGAAAAAAAATCAAACAAAACCAACGTATCTGCTTGGTTGCAGAGAATGGAAAAAGGGTGCAAAAAAATCTTGATTATGTGCCAAAATATCCAAAGGAGCTGCAGTTATTCCAGGGCGTTCATGTGTTCATGGATAGCCATTGAATAGCTCCAATGATGTCTGAATGCAGCAATTTTGCAAAACTGTGCAACATCCAGCTGCAATGTGTGAACAAGACTCATTCGGCATGGGTATCTAACGTCCGTAAATAACAAATTAAAGTTTAAAGGGCTTTTCCACAACTTTTTCAACCCTTTGCCATGTGTCATAGTTCTTCTAAACAATACTTTTTTAATATACTTGTATTGGATGTATGGCTTCTATGAGTGCACTTAGCAGGGATCGCACAGCACTGGATTGTTACGCAGATTCTTCTTCCTCCTCTGATATGGCTGAAACTTCTTTTCCAGTACAGAAATCAAACAATATGAAAGGAAGTTGTCACTGGGTTCCTGATGGTCGGGTGTGGACGTTTTTGGAGTGAATCACAATTACTCTGCCTGTCTCACCAAGCTGAGCTGACAGTATCATTCACCAGTAACAGCAGGGGCTGACACCTAGTGAAGTGCTGCTATCTGCCTTTCAAAAGCAAAGGGTTTAGGTAATCCAATCACCAACATGGACAGCTGAACAATGCTGAGATTTGCAGAACAAACAGCAACAAGTCCATACTGGTCATCTGGCAATTTCCAAATAGGCTGGGATGCTCTGACACTTGGTATCTCCCAATATCTTCAGTAGAGATAAGTGAACTTGTGGTTCAGCTTTCAAACTGAACACCAACTTAAAAAAAATCAAGGTTCGGAGTTTGGATGCTTTATGTGCGAATTTCACTCACGCAAGGAACGTAGGGCTTAGGTACGCTTGGTGCTCAGCCCTGTGCAAACCACTTGCAGCGTTTCAATGGCTCTTATTGGGGGTAACCTCAGCATGATTTGATTAGATGTCGCGTGCAACTTAAATTTTTTTTTAGAAAAAGCCTTCCCATTCTCCCCCTGAAGTGATCTGCCAATAGCTGGCTGTTTGTGGGCGCAGACTCAAACTGCCACTTAGTGGCTTGCTCAGGGGTTCGGATCAAGTTCAACCAGTGGAGGCTCGGCTCGTTTGCTGCCGGTGAGCTGAACATTTACGGAACCGCTCACCTTTAATCTTCAGCAGAACAGGTTGGATAAGGGTTGTTGCGAGCTAAGTGCTGTCAAACAAGCTGCAGCAATGCATGATGGACTTTGCAGTATTATTACACAGTAGGCCTGGGGAGGGGAAAAGATGAATGCAAACATAAAAGCTGCAGCTTCAGACACCAAGTGCTGCTATCTGTATGATAAAAAGTTTATATCACTATAGTAATAGTGTGGATACATATAGTGGCACATAATAGCACGAATGACGAATAGAAAGTGAAATGAGTTAGGTAGTGGATAACTTCTTTAAGTTTAATAAAAACAAGCAGAAATATGAAAAAGATGCATTAAAAAGTTGCAAAATTTTCAACCACAGACTTGAATTTGATATTCGTGGTTTTTCCGCTCCGCTGTACAGCCATCAGATTATAATTCCTCTCTCAGCTCGGTGCATAATCCAGCGTCTAAAAAATCTCATCTGCTATGGAGCCGGTAAAGTTTTCCCTTGTTTCGGTGCACGCTGTCACAAACAAGCCGCCTTTACTACCCGCCGCTGACAGTACAACGATTACGCTGTCATGTCACTCAACGAGACCTCCTTACCCCCCACCTCCACCTCCATAATAAATGTACATGTTTGAGTCTCCGGCGTGTGCACGCTCCTCTTTATTTCCAGTGCATTTCACTTGAATATTAATCGATTGACTGTCATGAATCACGCAGGTCGCAAAGTGCTGACGCTAGCTTCTGAAATGACTACAGATACACGGTCGTGTCAGGGAACCTCGACTCAAATCCTAAATGGAACACACTGTTTGACAGGCCCGTAGGTTGGCGCGCGGCACACAATGGATTTAATTCACTTTTATGATGGTGACCCACTGTTTTAAAGTATTTTAATACACGTCAAGTAAGTGCATTGCCTGCGGTACTATAGATCAGCGCCGCAAGAGTGAATGTACAATGAGGGATACGGAAGGACAATGTAGCACTTTCAACTCGGCACAAAAGACATCATGATATTACTTAATAAGATTTGCACACAAAGTTCTTTCTTTTTCTGCTCTTAGTTTCCCAGCGTGAACCCAACACACTAGAAAATGCATCTACCTTTAAAAAAATAAAAAAATACATGCCCTCGGGCACGCCATGGGCTAGCAAGTTCTGGGTTCTCTTAGTGCGCCACATTTAAACATTTTTTTTCCGCCTTTTATACTTTTTAGAAGATTAAAAACGGAGTTTTTGGCATTTAGATAAAAAAGGTCAGGAGCTCGGAAAAAAAAGAAGAAAAAAGCTTTCATTCATTGTATATCTGAAGCTTACCTTTAAGAGAAAGCAATCTCAGGATATTTGGCTAACGGGGTCCTTTGAAAGCTATAGGAGATTTTTAAGTGGCTCTTCAGGGTCTGTATGTTAGCAGATGCGGGAATGATGAGGAATCCGCAAAATGCTGCCAGAAATAGTCTCCAAATAGAGGATATACAAAGTAGTGGCGCGTGCAGAATGCCAGACTGAAGAGGGAGCCAATGGCATGTACACAACGCCCGACTGAAGATGGAGCCAATGGCATGTGCACAACGCCCGACTGAAGAGGGAGCCAATGGCATGTGCACAACGCCCGACTGAAGATGGAGCCAATGGCGCATGCAGAACGCCCAACTGAAGAGGGAGCCAATGGCACGTGAAGACACCCGACTGAAGAAGGAGCCAATGGCATGTGCAGAACGTCCGACTGAAGAGGGAGCCAATGGCGCACGCAGAACGTCCGAGTGAAGAGGGAGCCAATGGCGCGTGCAGAACGCCCGACTGAAGAGGGAGCCATGGCACATGCAGAATGCCCAACTGAAGAGGGAGCCAATAGTGCGTGCAGAGCGCCTGACTGAAGAAGGAGCCAATGGCGCGTGCAGAACGCCCAACTGAAGAGGGAGCCAATGGCGCGTGCATGACAACTGACTGAAGAGGGAGGCAATGGCGCATGCAGAACCCCCGACTGAAGAGGGAGCCACTGGCGCACAACTGAAGAGGGAGCCAATGGTGCATGCAGAACGCCCGACTGAAGAGGGAGCCAATGGCGCATGCAGAATGCCCAACTGAAGAGGGAGCCAATGGCGTGTACAGAACGCCCGACTGAAGAGGGAGCCAATAGCGCGTGCAGAACAACTGACTGAAGAGGGAACCAATTGCACGTGCAGAACGCCTGAAAGAAGAGGGAGCTAATGGCACGTGAAGAACGTCCGACTGAAGAGGGAGCCAATGGCGCATGCAGAACATCCGACTGAAGAGGGAGCCAATGGCACGTGAAGAACGTCCGACTGAAGAGGGAGCCACTGGCACATGCAGAATGTCCGACTGAAGAGGGAGCCAATGGCGCATGCACAATGCCCAACTGAAGAGGGAGCCAATAGTGCGTGCAGAACGCCTGACTGAAGAAGGAGCCAATGGCACGTGCAGAACGCCCAACTGAAGAGGGAGCCAATGGCGCATGCAGAACGCCTGACTGAAGAGGGAGCCACTGGCGCATGCACAATGCCCAACTGAAGAGGGAGCCAATGGTGCATGCAGAACGCCCGACTGAAGAGGGAGCTAATAGCGTGTGCATAACAACTGACTGAAGAGGGAACCAATTGCACGTGCAGAACGCCTGAAAGAAGAGGGAGCTAATGGCACGTGCAGAACGCCCAACTGAAGAGGGAGCCAATGGCGGGTGCAGAACGCCCAACTGAAGAGGGAACCAATTGCAAGTGCAGAACGCTCAACTGAAGAGGGAGCCAATGGAGGGTGCAGAACGCCCAACTGAATAGGAAACCAATTGCAAGTGCAGAACGCCCGACTGAAGAGGGAGCTAATGGCACATACAGAACGCCTAACTGAAGAGGGAGCCAATGGCACATGCAGAACACCCGACTGAAGAGAAAGCCAATGGTGCGTGCAGAGCGCCCAACTGAAGAGGGAGCCAATGGCACATGCAGAACACCCGACTGAAGAGAAAGCCAATGGTGCGTGCAGAGCGCCCAACTGAAGAGGGAGCCAATGGCGCTTGCAGAATGCCCGATTGAAGAGGGCGATTTAATGACATCAGGGTGGGACCACATGAAGTTTATGGACAGAGAAATTTCTGGATCACAAATCCCCATCTAAAAACTGCTTCTAAAGGACATGTTTTTGTTGTAGTTTTATAAGAGCATGTTAGTATGGGGCACTGTTTTGATGTGTGTTTGCAGCAGGGTCTTGATAAGTTTCATATTATAGATAAAAACATATCAATTAGTAATGAGCTAACCCAGACTGTAAAAGCCTGGATCAACGCAGGTTCAAAAGTACTCCCAGCCATGTGTTTATCTTGACTGTGTATCAAAATAAGAGGAACTGCATCCGGCTTTTTCTAATTTAAATAAATAATTTAAAAAAAAATTGGCGTGCAGTCCCTCCCAATTTTGATATGCAGCTATGATAAAGCTGACAGCTGGGTGCTGGTTTTCTCAGGCTGGGTAATTGGTTATTGGGTGCCCCCCAGCCTAAAAATACCAGCCTGCAGGGGCACCGTAAAGGGGTTGCACCATCATAGCATTGTATGATTTTCACCATTAAACTTGGGGTCCAGAGCCCCATTTTGGAGATTGTTGAACCTGCAGGAATCATACACTTATCACCTGTTCGATACACATGTGATCATTTATCACGGTGGACATCATTTACCATGGTGGACATCATTCATCATGGTGGGCATCATCTATCATGGTGGACATTATTTATTACGTTGGACATTATTTATCATGGTGGCCATTATCATTGAGGACATTATCATGGTGGGCATTATCATGGTGGGCATAATTTATCATGGTGGTTATCATGTATTAGGGTGGGCATCATTTATCATGGTAGATATCATTCATCATGGTGGACATCATTCATCATGGTGGACATCATTCATCATGGTGGACATGGTGGTGGTGCTAATTATCAATTTCCTGAAGATCATAGCTGGATCACTATAAAAACTTGGCCCAACTAGGTCGACCAACATGAATAACTTTAACATTAGATCCCAGGTGTAAACTTGGCCAATTAATACAAATATATACACTTATTGCTGTATTTTCTAATGCAACGAACCCAGGAATATAAAAAGGTCTTCCTGCCTAAATCACCTATTTGTAGTCTTGTCCTACTTGACCCATTGTCTTACATGCGATGGGATCTCACCAATGTTACGGCTAAATCAGCATTGGTGTCTGTTCCAATCTGCAAATACTCTGCTGCCTTGTACCATCCAGAGCTCCAAAACAACAAATACATTAGTCCGTGGTCAATATCGATTTCTAATCAATGGCCCTGAATATACAGAAACGGATAAACTCCTAGGATCAGTTCCCATATCTCTTGTTGACCACGTTCTGCCACGTTTCCCGATCCATTGAGTTCTTGATTGTCAAAAGGCAACAATATTAGGTAAATGTTAATCTCAATTGATCAAAACTAGAGAGAATGAAAAAAAATAATAATATATATATATATATATATATATATAAAAAACAACAAAAATCATAAAATGTGAGTTTTTTCAAGAATGTATTGCTATACAAAGTGAAAGACACAACAGAATCAGCCGATAGCGTTTCTCAGATCTGCAGGAACTTGTTTAATTTAGAAGGGATTGCTTTTGTGTACTTTTTTGTTGAAAGATTGGATGATTTAAGTTTCCTCCAAACACTGCAGGTAAACGCGAGTCAGGGGGACAATTTGCTTGGACAACAATATTATTTTTATTGTTGCTTCAGCTCGGCTCTAAGAAAGCTGCCAACATATAAATCTTTCTTAAACTGTTTCCTTGTGTGAAATACCACAATGCTATAAAATGGATGAAGACAGCCTTTGTAATTCTTCTCGGATTATCGCACATTCACGGGATCCTAATCCCAATAAATTAAGGAGAACTTCCAACATAAAAACTGCAAAAAAAAAAAAAAGAGAAAGAAAAACTTCCTACATAATATTGTTTGTCCTTCGAATGGTTGAAATTCTACTTTATTATTTTTGTCTTCATTTTTGAGCCTTTTCTCGGTTTCTTACCAATGATTCTTTAATCATGAGGTTTTGGGTCTTTTATGGGGAAAACACTTGTAACTATTTTTTGGTTATTTTTTATACCTGTAGTAAAACTCAAAGGGTTTTCCCATCTTCTATATTTGTGGCAAATCTACAAGATAAACTGTAATTGTATTAAAGCTGTAGATCTCAACTCTGGCGCTAGAAGTAAAACGTTTGCAGGCTCTCATTAGTTGTCCATTTTGTCCATGTCCATTACCTTTGGTCCCTTCATCCGCGGCTCCTCTTCCCATTAGTAGGCATGGAGCGAGCATTGATGCCTACTAATCAGAAAACGTTTGGATGTCCTGCGACTCCTACAAGTGGAGGTTTACAGGGCTGTGACCGGTCACCATGAACCACTGTTGTGGCCAATGGATCAGGGTCTAGAAAATGTTTTTGCTCACACATTAGCTGAGACCAACATCAATCTTGAGAAGATTTGTGGATTGTATTGAGATCATCTTCAATGAACTAGATAGAATGGCATCCAAGGCAACAGCTCTTAAGCACTGATACATTGTAGCGGACCCCGAGACAAGAAGAACAATTTGTGCTGCTAATGTAGAATGCACTGGATACATTGTTACATTGTAGGTCTGAGGTCTCCAACAGATCCCATGAAGGTCATCATCATCCATCATCTGATAAACCATCATACTGAAGAGATGCCTGAAAAGAGTTTTCATAAATCCAAAAGAGTTAAGGCTTCCTATAAATATATTTACCATTTTTAGGAAGAGGCGATGGGTATAATTTGTTTTTAGTGTAAGCCCATGAGTGATCCTATGGAAACGTACGTAAACTTTGCTTTTTGCAATGAATTCTGCCGGCACAGGACCACGTTTACGGTCCCGAGCGGTTCCCGCTGCTGAAATTAATAATTCACACTTCTGATTAGAAGGAAGGAAGCCGGGCGACCTTCTCTCTGCCTGTTAACGTTTATTTGGAAACTTTACCACTCGCCAAAAACCTTAGAGATTTTATAAGTAATAATTTCTAAATGGAGAGGAAGGAATTTTTACCTTCAAATCAATTCTGAACGTGAGGGGAAAATAACAATGTATCCCCAAAGCATCGAGGCCGGGAAAGAAAGGTATCCATCTGAATGAAGAACACACAATGTGTCAGTCTAGCGGTGGTCAGCAGACTTTGGAAATTCAGACTTTTCGTGGTCGTATTTCGATGAGCTCCTGGTCCATGAAGACACCGGAGGCCAAATGAGAAATTGTACTCACTAGAAAGTTACTTTACCATATGAAATAGGCAAATACTCAGATAACGAGCGACTCTCACTTGACTCTTCCAGAGATATTTTGGGTGTTGTTACTTTTTGCTGCATGGACTTTATTCTGCTAGACGCCAGAACCAATGAGGACAAATCATCTTTAAGAGCTAATAGTTTATCTATGAGTCAACCATGAGGACACTTCCAAATTGGGTCCTCGAGATGTTCTACTGGGACCCTAGTGGACTAATCCACTCCATCTGCATTATTGCACTACCTTTGGGAGGTCCCAGTTTGCGAGACATGTAGACGTTCCCTCCGTGCTTGTCACATGTTCGGTGCCAAAGTTGCACTTTATCCAATAAAGCAAGGACCCATCCCCCATTCATACCTCCCTCTCTACAGCATGCAATTGCACAGACATACAGAGAATCTGCAGCTGCACCTCCCTCCTCTTAATCTGCTAATTATTCATTTACACTTAGGGGTACGATTTCTCCTTGTGGAGAGACACACCAGGTCTGGCATGACAGTGTCAGGAGACTTAAACGCCTTGCATGTTCCTCTGAGAAAATATGCAAAATTGCCTCTTTAGACAGGACTAAGGGCTTGAACTCTAGTGCCACTTATTGGAAGTAGCAATCCTAAAAGTCAATATCGACCCGTTAAAGAGCCTTGTCATGTGACTTAGAATATAAGCCAAACCAAATTCTCAATTTGCAGACCTGCTGTTTCAGGGTGTTGCCCTCGTTGTGCAAAGTATGAGATCTGATTTGGCTACTTTGCACAATGAGGGACAAAACTCTGAAACACCAGGTCTGCAAAATGAGGTTCTGGTTTGGCTTATATCCCAAGTCATGTGATAAGGGATGTTAAGGTCGATATTGGATTTTAGGATAACTACTTATAATAGGTGGCACTAGAGATCGCGTCCACTAATTTACACAAGACAAATTAGATGGCGACTATGGAGAGTTGTGAACCTTGAGGCCCCGTGCACAGGGGTTGATTTGTTTGCAGCATTTCTGCTGTAAATATTTTCATAAAATCATAACAGCAGGACCCAGGAGCAGTGGTCTGGTCAGTATTTTGCGGACGCTGGATAGGAGCCTTGTGAAACCAACTTCTTCCATCTAGCATCATTGCCTCTTCATTAATAGCCAGCCTTGTATAATGTAGCCTTATGTAATGTAGCCTGGTGAAACATAGTCCAGCGTAACGTAGCGTGGTGTAATGTAGCCTGGTGTAGCATAGCCTGGCGTAAGGTAGCCTGGAATAATGTAGCCCGGCATAACGTAGCCCAGCATAACATTAACGTAGCCTGGCACAGCATAGCCTGGTGTAACGTAGCCTGGCACAACATAGCCTAGTGTAACGTAGCCCAGTATAGCATATCCGCCCCTTTCTCACAATGGAAACGACAAAAACCCTCACCGTGGCACTGATCCACTCTCGCCTTGACTACTGTAACTCTCTATTAATTGGTCTCCCCCTAACTAGACTCTCTCCTCTACAGTCCATCCTTAATGCAGCAGCCAGGGTCACCTATCTGGCTAACCGCTACTCGGATGCCTCTGCTCTGTGCCAGTCATTGCACTGGCTGCCCATATATCACAGGATCCAATTCACACTGCTTGTTCTCACCCACAAAGCTCTCCACAGTGCGGCACCCCCTACATCTCCACCCTCCTCTCTGTCTATCACCACAATGCTCTCCACAGTGCGGCACCCCCTACATCTCCACCCTCCTCTCTATCATCACAAAGCTCTCCACAGTGCGGCACCCCCTACATCTCCACCCTCCTCTCTATCACCACAAAGCTCTCCACAGTGTGGCACCCCCTACATCTCCACCCTCCTCTCTATCATCACAAAGCTCTCCACAGTGCGGCACCCCCTACATCTCCACCCTCCTCTCTATCACCACAAAGCTCTCCACAGTGCGGCACCCCCTACATCTCCACCCTCCTCTCTATCACCACAAAGCTCTCCACAGTGTGGCACCCCCTACATCTCCACCCTCCTCTCTATCATCACAAAGCTCTCCACAGTGCGGCACCCCCTACATCTCCACCCTCCTCTCTATCACCACAAAGCTCTCCACAGTGCGGCACCCCCTACATCTCCACCCTCCTCTCTATCACCACAAAGCTCTCCACAGTGCGGCACCCCCCTACATCTCCACCCTCCTCTCTATCACCACAAAGCTCTCCACAGTGCGGCACCCCCTACATCTCCACCCTCCTCTCTATCACCACAAACCTCTCCACAGTGCGGCACCCCCTACATCTCCACCCTCCTCTCTATCACCACAAAGCTCTCCACAGTGCAGCACCCCCTACATCTCCACCCTCCTCTCTATCACCACAAACCTCTCCACAGTGCGGCACCCCCTACATCTCCACCCTCCTCTCTATCACCACAAGGCTCTCCACAGGGCAGCACCCCCTACATCTCCACCCTCCTCTCTGTCTATCACCACAAAGCTCTCCACAGTGCAGCACCCCCTACATCTCCACCCTCCTCTCTATCACCACAAAGCTCTCCACAGTGCGGCACCCCCTACATCTCCACCCTCCTCTCTGCTATCACCACAAAGCTCTCCACAGTGCAGCACCCCCTACATCTCCACCCTCCTCTCTATCACCACAAAGCTCTCCACAGTGCGGCACCCCCTACATCTCCACCCTCCTCTCTATCACCACAAACCTCTCCACAGTGTGGCACCCCCTACATCTCCACCCTCCTCTCTATCACCACAAACCTCTCCACAGTGCGGCACCCCCTACATCTCCACCCTCCTCTCTATCACCACAAAGCTCTCCACAGTGCAGCACCCCCTACATCTCCACCCTCCTCTCTGTCTATCACCACAATGCTCTCCACAGTGCGGCACCCCCCTACATCTCCACCCTCCTCTCTGTCTATCATCCCACCCGTTCTCTACACTCTGCAAATGACTTTCGACTAACATCTACACTAATTCGAACCTCCCATTCTCGGATCCAAGACTTCTTCCGAGCTGCACCAACCCTCTGGAACGCTCTACCCCAAGAAGTTAGGACAAATCACAACTTACTCAGCTTCAGGCGCATCCTAAAGACGCATCTTTTTAGGGCGGCCTATCACACTCCCTAATCAGATTCGTTTCACATAGTCCCTCTACAACTTCTCACAACATAACTCCACATCAAACTCCATGGCACCCAAATGCATCTCAAGGCTCTGGCCCACTGGTCCAGGAAACCATCCCCCATTTCCGTGAGATGGCTGGATTGTCATTGTAAATAAGCACTTGTACCTTGCCCCCCCCCCCATATCTCATTGTAGATTGTAAGCTCTCACGAGCAGGGTTGTTTTTCTTTTCTTTTTTTTTTCCCTCTAAATATTGTATTTTCTATAACTGTTACTTGTTTGTATTTTATCCTCCTGAATTGTAAAGCGCTGCGGAATATGTTGGTGCTATAGAAATAAATATTATTATTATAGCCCAGTATAACGTTGCCTGGTGTAATGTAGCCTGGTGTAGTGTTGCCTAGTGTGACATAGTCCGGCATATGGTAGCACGGCTTAAAGTAGCCTGGCGTAGCATAGCCCAATGTGACATAGTCCGGTGTACTGTAGCTCAGCGTAATGTAGCCTGGGGTAACATAGACCGATGTAACATAGCCTGGCATAGCATAGCCCAGTGTGACATCGTTCGGCGTAACGTAGCCCAGCGTAATGTAGCCTGGGGTAACATAGACCGATGTAACATAACCTGGCATAGCATAGCCCAGTGTGATATCGTCCGGCGTAACGTCGCCCAGCGTAGAGCAGCCTTATGTACCGTAGCCTGGTGTAACCTAGCCTGGTATAGCGCAGCCCAGGGTAACGTAACTTGGTGTAATGTAGCCTGGTTATTACAGCACGACGTCCCCATGTCGCTGTGACAGATATGAGGCGGTTCACAGGGATCCCGTCCAGCGGGCTCGGTCTATGGACATTGCCACTGCTCCTGCAATGTATTTGCTCACCTCTAAGCTCGGTTTGTGTGGATGCAGCCGGACATGGAGACTGCAGAAAGGGAAAGGGAACCTCCGGCTGCAGGAAGGTGGGAAGAGGATACTACTACAATAATATTCATTAATTAGTACATAACTATAATACATTTGTCTTATTTAGGCACAACTATTTCCATGGATAAGCTCCAGAAGTTCTGCTTTCTTCCAGGTTTTGTCCCGTTTGGCCTCATTACTTTCCCCCGAGCAGTCTCCATTGCGGATCCCCTCGTCGTCTTCCTTTCTGCGGTTGATACTCAGGTTCTACCTCGCACCGTCTCTGACAACCGAGAGAGAAGCGGCACTCCATTCACGAAGAAAAGTGAAATCTCTTCATCATCGGAGTATGGCACAATCTCATGTAGGAGAAGTTTTGTACGCCACATGGATAAACAAATTGCCTCTGTTGTGCTCCTGACACGACATTAAACATCTCGGCTGCGCTCGTGTCAGACTCAATTAACAATACTTGTTTTGCATAACTGCGTGGATGAACACGCCGCGCTCTGGAGACCGAAGTCACAAACGACAGTTTATAAGCCGAAAACGAGCTCCGGGATGTCATCGATATATCCCCCACGCCGGCTACTATAGCGCGATGTATGTGGAGGAGGAGGATGATACAATGTGTCTGCTCTGAACCATTTACTAGAGTCACACGACAAATACAATGTAGTGATGCAATGTGTGGGGAAAAACCTCAGCTCTGCTACATCTCACATGCGGAAGAACATATTTATTTTACTCACTTATATAGCGCCATTAATTCAACAGCGCTTTACAGATGTGATGATTTGTCTCCATCGGGGCTCACAATCTAAAGTCCCTATTACCATGACTTTGGTGTGTGGTAAGGAACCAGAAAACCCGGAGAAACCCCAGACAAAGATGGGGAACACATACAAACTCCTTGCAGATGTCATCATTGATGGACATTAAATCAAGGAACCCAGGACTGCAAAACAACAGTGCTAACCACTGAGCCACCGTATAGTGCAAACCTCTGACCCATCATGCAATGCTGACCACTGAGCCAACGAACACCGCTAACCACTGAGCCACCATACAGTGCAAACCACTGAGCCACCAGAGTGCTGACCACTGAGCCATCATTGAGTATTAACCACTAAGCCACCATATACCACTGAAACACCATTCAGTGTTAGAACTGTACAATGGCTCGGTAGTTAACACTGAGCCAACATGCAGTGCTAACTACTGAGCCACCATACAGTGCTAACCACTGAGGCACTATACAGTACAAATCTCTTAGCCACTATGCACATTAACAATGCCTGCAGACAATAATAGGACCACTGGGGGTGTCACGTGTATGAGGCCACATGATAACTTCATATATGCTCTCTGAAGCCTTTCGAGTGTAACAAAACTTTTAAACATCCTTTGAGATTGTATAAATCCCATTGATCCAGGGGGACCCGAGTCTACAGACCCCACCAAGCCTTCATACCTCACACAAGGGTGCACCTATGGTTTTATAGACTCAAACTTTCGATTGAGCCCCTTTACCATCTTTGGTGTTGATGTATTACTCAGGCACTCCTGTTGGGTGGTCTTGGGGGGCTCAGAACTCAGGCTCCCACCAATTACAAAGGTCTTCTGGGTGCTACAACAAAACAAAATATGTTTAAAAAGAATAAGTTACTCTTGTGCAGTGCCGGAAGCAATGGTCAATTGTATCAGGGGCCACTGGATGGATATACACCAGGATATCCTGTATCGGATACAGATACACACAAGTATATGGCCACCAGTGGTCCCTACATGTATATGGTGCATAGATGCTTATATCCCGAGCACAATAACGGTCCCTATTGGTTTATATTTGGTCATCACAATAGTACAGAGCTCGTCGCAGAGATACAGACTCTTGGAAACGTTCCAATGGATTTTATAGACCATTTCTCGATCTAAAAAAGGTCTATTCTAGAAATGATCCAGAGAAAGCAATGAAGCTGCTCAATCAATAAAAAAATTCAGCCTTAACAATCTCTTCTTATTACTATTGTTTTTATACTCTTGCACTTTACACCAGATCACACTGGAAAGGAAAGACCGAGGAGCCCCAAAAAGAAAACCCTTAAAGAGGACCACCCAGCAGGATTTTCATATATGAAGTAAAACCAGTGCTATACTGGCGCTAGGATGCTGAATGTAAGCAGAGCTTTTGTTCTGCGATTGGATGTTTTATTTCAGAAATATGTGCAAGTAAAGTTCCAGCAATGCACTGCTGTTTGATTGACAGGTGCAGCCGGAAGGGAATATGTAGATCGGGTTTTGCTATCTATTCGCACCCACTCCTGTCTGTCTGCCTGGCCATCCTCCTCCTGTTGCCAGCATAGACATTAATTCCAGAGCAAGCAGGCAGACAGCAGCAGGAATAGATCGCAAGATCTGACCTACATATTCCCTTCCTGTTGCACCTGTCAATCAAATAGCAGTGCATTGATGGAACCTTACTTGCACATATTTCTGAAATAAAACATCCAATCTCAGAACAAAAGCTCTGCTTACATTCAGCATCCTAGCGTCTGTATAGCACTGGCTTTACTTTATATAAGAAAATCCTGCTGGTGGGTTCCCTTTTTGGTGGGTACACAGCGGAAGTGCTCCCTGAATACCATCTCGTCATGGGGCAATGAGCATATGGAGCGCTCCTCTGTCCTCTTAGCGGCTCTGCATGTTTTGTCTTCAAGAAGATCAACCACAGGTCATCTCCTCCACCGACTTCTAGAGGAGGTCCATCAGCAGCCCAGCTGGGCCCTTTACCTACTAAGAGCCATTTATAAAACTGGTGTCTGACCTGCAAAGTGTCTTCTGAATCCCTTTAAGGCACCAGAAGCCGGAGGTGACCCTGACGCCCTTGCACCACACATGGCGGCCTGTCTGCAGCCGTCACCTCTGCTGCCCTGCTTTCCACTAGCCGTGTCGGTCACCGGGCAATGCTAATTTCTGAACATGTTATTGTATTGGAAAAAAATGTAAAATGTTTCGAATTCCATAAATTTTTCAGATTTACTCGAAAGTCTAAAATGATGTATAACCCGCGGTGCTGCGAGCGGAGTGCGGAGGAGAATGACAGCAATAGCGGGCTTCAGGGAGCTGATTATATTAAAGCAAGAAGGAAAATTATTTATTTTCTGTGATGCGAGCGGAAAACATTTTATACCTTTTTGGACAGAACAATCTATATTTGAGTGCGGCTAATTTAGCGCCGTGCCGGCCCCGTTATTTATTAGGCTTCAGAATGAAATAGGAGGAGATGTCCAGGTGCTAAAATATTTACAAGGACATAATATTGTCACTTACAGAAAAGACGAAATGTGCCAAGTCCCGCTCCGAAATTCTCATCTGAGCACGGACCCTCCAACATTTGGGAACAGAACACAAGATTAGACGC
Organism: Anomaloglossus baeobatrachus; assembly: GCF_048569485.1. NCBI lineage: Eukaryota > Metazoa > Chordata > Amphibia > Anura > Aromobatidae > Anomaloglossus > Anomaloglossus baeobatrachus. Next base: position 10,443,851 of record NC_134361.1, read on the forward strand.
TGCTCCTGGGGGACGGAGGATTCGACGCCGGCCAAGAAGTGTAATAAAAACTCCACGCTGAGTTTAGCTGGATCCATTATCACTTCCCGTCCATTATAATAAACAAGTCTGCTCTGGGCCGCGTTCCTCAACTTCCCTGCGGATTCGTCATAATAACGACAGAATGTGAAATCGCAAGTCTTTAATTGCAAAAGATTTCATGTGAAGTTGGGGATGTTTAATTGTTTCCCGGTCATGGTAGGACACCGCCACGTCCAACTAATACATGACGTGGTGAGTAATGGTGGACGGCCATGGTCTGGAATGAAGATCAATGATATGGGGTCTCCATGTATGAGAATAGATGTGACAACAAGCTTTCAGATATTTAATGTCAAGAACCTCCTCTGCAGGACCTGGATAAAAAAAACTGGGCGTAGAGAGCAATCAAGGGTTTTCATCGGTAAAATTGGGTGTAAAAAGCAATCAATGGTTTCCATTGGTAAAACTGGGCGTAAAGAGCAATCAAGAGTTTCCATTAGTAAAACTGGGCGTAAAGAGCAATCCAGGGTTTCCACCAGTAAAACTGGGTGTAAAGTGCAATCAAGGGTTTCCATCGGTAAAACTGGGCGTAAAGAGCAATCTAGGGTTTCCATTAGTAAAACTGGGCGTAAAGAGCAATCAAGGGTTTCCATCTGTAAAACTGTATGTAAAGTGCAATCAAGGATTTCCATCTGTAAAACTGGGTGTAAAGAGCAATCAAGGGTTTCTATTGGTAAAACTGGGTGTAAAGAGCAATCAAGGGTTTCTATTGGTAAAACTGGGCGTAAAGAGCAATCAAGGGTTTCTATTGGTAAAACTGGGTGTAAAGAGCAATCAAGGGTTTCTATTGGTAAAACTGGGCGTAAAGAGCAATCAAGGGCTTCTATTGGTAAAACTGGGTGTAAAGAGCAATCAAGGGTTTCCATCGTTTCTGACCTAGTCTATTTTATAAGGCCAAGTAAACAAAAGAGTCTGACCACAAAATTTGTGGACTACTTCTGTTTAGGACCAATATTCAAGGTGGATTTGTTTATCACTAGCAATGAACGAACTGTTGGGTCCCCGGTAAGCCTAACCAGCATTTTGATGCTCAGGTGCTTGGTACTTGTTTACAGAATATAAGGGAAGTCAATGGAGGGCTTTTTTACGGCGTTCTTTCAAACAGCAAGCAGTTCACTCATCCCTATTTATCTCCTATACGCTGGGATAAATCAATGGGGCTCTGACTGCTAGGATGCACACCAATCCTCAGACCTAACCCTGTCCCCCCGTCCTGAGACCATGGCTGGTCAGACACAAAGAGCAAGGGCTGGGTCACTTTCAGTCAGTGCTGTAGACTTTGATTGGCAGAGTGCATTCTAAACTGGTGCATTCTATACTGGTGTATATCTGCATCGGAGCTGTAGTAAGTTCCCCATAAATCGTCATGTGATAAGGGCTAACCTTTTCCTGCAGCATACTAAGTGTTTTGCAAGACCCAATTAGAGGATAGCTTTGCCAGGTTATTTCCAACATTGAAGGCAATCATGACCTTACCACGAGTTAGGTAATAACGTATGTAGGGTCTGTATGGGACTGACCAATGAGACCCCCATCAATTACCAGAATGGGTCTTTGAAATAGAGTGTTGGTTTTACATGCTCACCACCGAGCCATCACTCTCCATAGAGCTGCTGGAGAAAGCAGGATACAATGAAATGCATGTATGTTGGGCTGAGAATCATTTTTAAAATTCAGCTTCATTAAACATTTTTTGCCCTATTTACATTTACAGACTCTTTCCTTGCACAATTTCAGTAAAGGTCTAAAAGATGAAAAAATAATGACATGGCCCCCTTGTTCACCTGATCTGAACCCCATAGAGAACCTGTGGTCCCTCATAAAATGTGAGATCTACAGGGAGGGAAAACAGTCCACCTCTGGGAACAGTGTCTGGAGGCTGTGGTGGCTGCTGCACGCAATGTTGATGGTAAACAGATCAAGCAATGACAGAATCTATGGATGGTGGCTGCTGAGTGTCATCAGAAAGAAAGGGGCTATATTGGTCACTCAGTTTTTGGGGTTTTGTTTTTGCATGTCAGAAATGTTTATTTCTAAATTTTGTGCAGTTATATTGGTTTACCTGGTAAAAATAAACAAGTGAGATGGGAATAGATTTGGTTTTTATGAAGTTGCCTAATAATTCTGCACAGTAATAGTCACCTGCACAAACAGATCCTCCTAAGATAGCCAAATCTAAAAAACCTCACTCCAACTGCCAAAAATATTAAGCTTTGATATTTGTGAGTCTTTTGGGTTGATTGAGAACATAGTTGTTGATCAATAAGAAAAAAAATCATCAAAAATACAACTTGCCTAATAATTCTGCACACGGTGTAAATTACCACGTCCCCGAATGTGGAAACTCCATGTAAATGTTAGGCTTGTAACAATAGGGGTCAGGGGAGGGTCACACAACTTGGATTTGAAGGCACAATTTAAGGGCAAAACTCCCGGATCGACCATTAATGTTGCGGCTGAAGCGATAACATTATGTCTGTGATGCGGATCGTTTGGGGCCAGAAATGGCGAAATTAATATCAAACATGGAAACAAAACGCTAACACTTTGTGATGACAATGTCATTTCTGACTTCCGTTTTCCACTATTCTTAGTATATGAGTCCGTACATTACTGACTAAACAGTTTTTCGTGTTTTCTTTTCCTTCTAAAATGTTTTTGATCATCTCAATTATCGATGCCGTTCCCGAGCCGATAACACATTCTCTTTGAGTTTCCGTTTTATTTTCATTAACAGCGGAATAAAGACAGTTAAAGGGAATCGCATTACGCCGTCGTCTCAATGAGCAATCTATCTGCCAGTTATCATAGGCCTATTTGCGAGGATTCATTTCGGAAGACGCGACTTCAAAGTCTTTGTTTTTCTATTGAATGTGACAGTTGTTATTCATTTGGCAAGTCTCGAGCTTTGTTAAGTAGGTGTTAATAGGATTAAAATTCATGGTTGGATCGGGAAGCCGGGTTGTCTGCTGGCACAATGTCTGTTCTGTGCGTTAGTAAAAATATCATATACTCGAGATCTATACGGAAAGTTGGGAACCGGCTCCAGATTCACACAGGGAAAGTCTATATCCCTATAGAAGTCAACGGACTTGCACAACGTCACTGGCTCCAATGGGGACAACATTGAAGCATGAAGCGTGTCAGCAGCTACTGAAAATAATTGCTGATTTCTAAAACGGTTTAGCCCTTTTCACACTTTTATCATAGATACTGCCGATGTATGGAAAGCGCTGTGGAATTAATGGCGCTATATAAGTGAATAAATATTATTAGATACATTGATTCTTGGAAACATTGAGAGAAAAGTAGTGATGAGCAAATCTGCCAGCATGCAAATACAGTCGAGTTATTGAATTTGATCACAAATTTGGATTTGAGTTTATTTCATATAAAATGTATCATTATAATATAAAATGTCTCCAGAAAATAAAAAAAACCAAAACAATAAATGTCACCCAGTCCTCACTGGTCCCGCCGTAGTTGTGCAAACTGCTCCCTGACCTTCTATCATTCCTGCTTGGTGAATATGGTATCTATCTCTTTTTCTTGGGGTTCAACCTTTCCCTTTAGGACCCTGCAGCGTTCTTTACCCTTTCTGGGGTTTTTTTCTCACTTCAGTTTGTGTCCATAATTCCCTCATTCCCTTCTGGTCCGTGCTGGGGATAGTTCTAACTACCTACAGATCCTAAGTGCAAGCAGTCAGCTTGCATTCATCTGGAGTACCTTTGTTGCGTGTTACAGTCCCTTCCCCTGAATCTTCTTGGAGAGAAGCTGCTGGTTGTTTTCCCTTGTTTGTTATCCTTGTGTCTTGTTTAGCTCTTAGTGGGATTGATGAAGAGATCAATCCATCCATTCCCTACCTCTGGCCTATTTCAGGGTTAGGTATCCTGCTCGGTGCATAGGTGCGGAACCTATATATGGCGGTGAGGGAAAGCAGGGCTTAGCGGCAGGCTTGGTCATGGGGCACCATCTCCCCCTTCCCTACACGCAGGGCACAGGGTCTTCCTTCCTTTCCCTTTCACTGGGTACTTCCCCCGTACCTAGAATAACAGAGAAGTGGCTCATAAGGGGAGAAAGAAGCAGATTTCTCTGATACAATATATTATAAAGTTTGCTATATTCTCTTGTGCTATGGCTTTATGCAAGGTTTGATGATGCGATTATTTAAGGACATTTGTGTAGAACAATAAAGAAAATAGCAATTTTAAATATTTAATGAGTCAAAAAATAAAAGTATGTAACAAAAATACCTTCTTTATTTTATTTATTGACACCAATGTCCACAAATAAAAGAATTCTCTATAAACAGAAACACAATTTTTGTATATTTTCCGAGCTGGTTTTCGCTCAATTCTCACCAGAGCGCCGATAGAAGCTGCAACTTGTGTTGCTTTTTTAATGAACCAACAGGAGAATCTGTCGATTTGAATTTAATTCCCTTTTTGTGTTTGTCCAGAATTCAAAGACAAAAACAAAATGCTCAAAAGGGCCAACCTCAAAGTTGCCGAAGGTCTTAGGCAGCGCTCGGCCCCGGAACAATCCTCCAGTCGGACCATTACTGGGTATAAGAGAACACAAAACCTACAGCGCTCATTAGATGCTACATGATTGTTCATTCGGAGGATGACTGGAAATAAATGACTCCGTAATTTGCCTTGTATTCACACGCTCTACCTACCGGGCACAGCGCAGAAGAGGACGGCGACCAATATTTATTCATATTTAGAAAGTGCCCAAAGATGACAGTATTATTTACGATTCCTTCATAATAATTATTTCCGTGTGTCATTGCACTTGCAAATAAATTAGTCTCTTGTTCAAACAGTGTAAAAATAAGCCAAAATCCAGACATTGTAATAAACCTGCTAATTATAATCTATTTGGGTAACACTCGAGGTGCAGAGAGGGGGGGGCGAGCGGTGCAACAAAACGTCAATTTAGAAGAAAAAAAAAAGAACTGTTAATTGTACACAAGTAAAAAGAACAGCAGAAATGTGGAGGTGTTATCCGGAAAGTGAAAAAAGAAACAAAGTTACAATCTTCATTATCTTGCTTCAAAGATGTGAAATATTCGTCTTAAATACAAAGTGACAACGGAAAACAGTGACTGGTTACATCCAATTCCAGGCCAGTGATGTGGACATTGTATATTGAGGCTCTGGTCACTTGTCCGGGAAAGTCTTTTGGATCCATTTAGGAACATTTCAGTGCACAACACACTCATTATAACTTTATAGATGCAGGAAAAAAGCTGAAAAAAAAGCAAATCTGAACAACTTTTTTGTCTGGCCCCAAACATGGAAAGTACACAGGTTTCTTTTGCATTGTTGTGTATGGGAAACGCATAATAATCAATGGCCATCTCTTTCGTCATCTGTTAATGGATCCACTTTTTAGCACTGTGCAAGCCCAGGACAGAAGAGGTGATAGACAGACCTCTGCTGAGACCAGATGCATTGTGCGTGTGAAGATGGATGCAAAAAGCAGTTCACTGTGAAAGCACCAGAATGTCAAATTAAGGCTGCTTTCACACTATGTTTTTTTTACATGCGTCATGAACTTTTTTTGCTGCAAAAGTGGATCTTGTTTTTGCAAAGAAAAACGCATGCAAACACATGTATTATTTTGCAGGATCCTGTCACTAAGTTTATGGGCGGGCATTGGAGTCATGTGATCAGGAGTGATGGGAACTGAACGTGAAAGACTGTTAGCCGACATCTGACAGCTGCGGAGGCTCGTAACCAAGGTAAACATCAGGTAACTTGCTTGGATACCCGATATTTACCTTGGTTACGAGCGTCTGCAGCTGCTAGGAGCAGGGCTGCCTGCTCCCTGCACACGTAACCAAGGTAAACATCGGGTAACTAATACCGCGGTTACCTGATATTTACCTTGGTTACGAGTGTCCTCCACTCTCAGGTGGGGGAAAGAGAGGAGAGAGAGGGAAGGGGAAAGAGGGAGGGGGAAAGAGGGAGGGGGAGAGAGAGACTGATCACCCGAGGCTGGTTTCTGTGCATGCTCAGTAGAGCAAGCAGGATCCTGTCTATCAGCACGCCAGCATTCACATGTTTGCGTGCAGTATAGTCAGGATCCAGCAATTTGCAGTATTTGGACGCAGCTTAAAAACGCTACAAGTAGCGTTTTTGAAAAAAGTTAAAAAACTGCAAGTCGCTGGATCCTCACTATAACGCACGCAAACGCAGGTGAACGCATGTTGACGCGAGTCCATTGCAAATGCATTAAAATGAGAACGCATTTGCACTGGATACGTTTTTGCGTTAAAAAACGTTCATGACGCATGTTAAAAAAACGTAGTGTGAAAGCCGCCTAAGAGTCAGTTCATGGGACCAGGTCCTCCCCAGCTTTGGGTGTGAGATATAGATGGGAGGAGGAGGTCGAGACAGAATATCCCACAGACAAAATGTCTCTAGATAGATGAGCCTTTTCATGCACGATTATGTGGGCTCTATGTCTACGATCTATCTGGACATCCAAAAAGAGAACATTTCCAGCATCCAAAGTCCAGAGTCCAGAGTCCTAAAAAATCCATAACTTCATTATCAAAAATAGAAATCCCTTCATGTTAAAAACAGATCCATTATTTTTAATGTTTTTAACATGAAGTGATTTCTATTTTTGATAATAAAGTTATGGATTTTTTATAACTCTGAACTTTGGATGCTGGAAATTTTCTCTTTTTGGATCTCTATTTGGATTTTTGGCTGAAATCTGTTTCTTTGCATCGACTGGGACCACAAGATTCAAAGTACCTTCTGATTGTACAAGATTGGGTGCACTGAAAAATTCTGGGTTTTGTACTATTTATCTGGACAGTATTTGGGCAATATATGCACGATTTTCAGGCTTTGTATATCTGGATATGATATGGCCCTATCTGGACAATATATGAGCGCTACATCCACAATTTACCAGGCTCTGTACAGACTATTTATCTGGATACTGTATGGACAAAATATGCCCAATTATCAGGCATTATATCAACTATCTATCTGAATAATGAAGAAAAAACAAAAAGCCAGCACTAAATGTGCACTTCAGCACTAAAAATTCCAAACTGTACTTATGAAAATTTTGAGATTTTTGGCAAAAAAATTGCAATTTCTTGTGCTACCTCGCCACGTCACGGCAAATCTCATTTGGGGCAGTCCTACACTAAAATATTTTTATAAAATGTGCCAATGGGCCGTATGGCACATATTATAAAAATATTTCAGTGTAGGACTGCCCCAGATGAGACTTGCCATGACGTGGCGGGGTAGCACAAGAAATTGCAATTTTTTGCCAAAAATCTCAAAATTTTTATAATAAAGTACAGTTTGGAATTTTTAGTGCTGAAGTGCACATTTAGTGCTGGCTTTTTGTTTTTTTCTATCTGAATAATGTATGGTCCTATCTGGACAGTATAGGAGCACTACATCCACAATTTATCAAGTTCTGTATAGACCATTTATCTGGACACTGTATGGGCAAAATATGCCCAATTATCAGGCATTATATCAACTATTTATCTGGATACTGTATGCCCTATCTGGACAGTATATGACCACTACTTCCACAATTTACCAGGCTCTGTACAGACTATTTATCCGGATACTATATACCTTATCTGGACAGTATATGAGCACTACATCCACAGTTTACCAGGCTCTGTACAGAGTCTACAGACTATTTACCCGGATACTATATACCTTATCTGGACAGTATATGACCACTACTTCCACAATTTACCAGGCTCTGTACAGACTATTTATCCGGATACTATATACCTTATCTGGACAGTATATGAGCATTACATCCACAGTTTACAGGCTCTGTACAGACTATTTATCTGGATACTGTATGCCCTATCTGGACAGTATATGAGCACTATATACACAATTTACCATGCTCTGTACAGACTATTTATCTGGATACTGTATGCCCTATCTGGACAGTATATGAGCACTACATCCACACTTTACCAGGCTCTGTCCAGACTATTTATCTGGATACAGTATACCCTATCTGGACAGTATATGAGCACTATATACACAATTTACCAGGCTCTGTACAGACTATTTATCTGGATACTGTATGCCCTATCTGGACAGTATATGAGCACTATATACACAATTTACCAGGCTCTGTACAGACTATTTATCTGGATACTGTATACCCTATCTGGACAGTATATGACCACTACATCCACAATTTACCAGGCTCTGTACAGACTATTTATCTGGATACAGTATACCCTATCTGGACAGTATATGACCACTACATCCACAATTTACTAGGCTCTGTACAGACTATTTATCTGGATACTGTATACCCTATCTGGACAGTATATGACCACTACATCCACAATTTACCAGGCTCTGTACAGACTATTTATCTGGATACAGGATACCCTATCTGGACAGTATATGACCACTACATCCACAATTTACCAGGCTCTGTACAGACTATTTATCTGGACACTGTATGGCCCTATCTGGACAGTATATGACCACTACATACACAATTTACCAGGCTCTGTACAGACTATTTATCTGGACACTGTATGGCCCTATCTGGACAGTATATGACCACTACATACACAATTTACCAGGCTCTGTACAGACTATTTATCTGGACACTGTATGGCCCTATCTGGACAGTATATGAGAACTATATACACAATTTACTAGGCTCTGTATAGACTATTTATCCGGACACTGTATGGCATTATTATCAAGACAATTTTTGGAAGCAGAACACACAATGTATCCAGCTGTTTATACACAACTCATTCTGGACACTTTACGGCGCTATTTGTACATTATATGGGCATTTAATGACAATACCTGACAGTGCATTATACGTCTATGTGGCTGCTGAACGGCACCACTTGGTGTCTTTATGATAAATGGAGCCTTTTATGTGAGGAATGTATAGCAGCACATTTATCTGGGACGCTATGTACCGTAATGAAGCCCGTCTCTTACCACTGTCTGAATTGCTCAGAAACTTGTGGGAACTATATAGAAAACACCCTATAAATATACATGTACGGGCGACTACGTGTACTCAAGTGGATGTGACCCAAATAGAAGTGCAAGTAATTGCTATAACCTGAGGAAGCATAGCCCGGGGTGTACAGCAGCTTAGGAGAGGGTGCAAAAAGAGAAATAAAATATAGATATGTCAGAGGATGGCGCCGCGGCTCGTGTGACAGGCTGTGATCTCTACTAACATCACTACCATCCTTAACATTAAAAAAAAATGGCGATCCATCTCCGAGCACTTGTTCCATCTTGGCACCTCATTAATTTTGAAGAAATCTTCTCCAGAGCGAGATCCATCTCTTCCATTTGGCATCGTGTCCTCACATGTGCGGAGACAAGTGGATACAAAGCCTCTTCCGGGCTGCATGCAAGGATGCGCTTGTTTACATGCATTAACTTCAGCTGCGGCGAAACACAACAGAGATGTAAAATATATGCAGATAAATAAAGGATGAGGCTCCTGATTAGAGGACAGAAGATCTCAGGTCCTCCCGACGACGGAGCATAATCACATCCAATGTAATTACGCCGCTCTCTGATGTACACTTAACCACTCAATCATCGCAGCAAAGTCGAAAAGCTCAACAATCTGATTCCCTTTCATCCGCGGAGCGAGGAGACCGCGCTTCTTGACCTGTTTTTTTGTTGACAACTCGAATGCAACAAATATGGGTTGAGCCAGACAAGTGCTGGAAACGAGAAGGCCTGACATATTAAATTAGCCCAGATCCTTCTGAGGAGCTCTCTCCCGGCTTCAGCCAGAAGAGCCTCCCGAACAACCACGATCAATTTATAACAAGGATTACAACTTTCTACTTTCAGGGAAAGAAAAAACATGCTGCTGTCAGTGACCAGGAAAAACAGAAAAAAAGACCCAACCTTCCACCAGAAAATGGGAAATAGGTTTTATTATTGTTATTTTATATTTTGGGCCAACTAAAAAAAAATCTATTTAGGCTGCTTTTACACATCAGTTTTTTGCCATCAGGTACAATCCGGCAAAAACATGAAAAAACGGATCTGGTGTATGTTGCCGGCGGATCCGTTTTTCCCCCATAGACTTTCATTAGCGCCGGATTGTGCCAGATGGCCTTGCGTTTCATCCGGCAAAATGTACTTGTCCGGCGGCCGGATGAAACGTTGAAGTGATCGTTTTTGTGTCCGGCAAAGAAAACGAATCGCGCCGGCTTCTGCACCGTACGGCGTGTTTTATAATGGAAGCCTATGGATGCTGGATCCAGCGTAATGCGGCAAAAAACTGATCTGGTCACCGGATCCGTTTTTTTGAACTGAGCATGCTCAGTATCACACCAGATCTGTCAAAAAAATGAAGAAACTGATACAAAAAACTGATGAAACTGATCCATTTTTTTGCCGGATCCATCGCATCAGTTTGTTCGCCGGATTGTGTCTGATGCCAAAAAACTAATGTGTGAAAGCAGCCTTAATTATCCACTTAAAGGGGTGGTCTATAAAAGATAACTGCGTAAGGCTGGATTCACATATCCACATTTTGCAGACTATGTACGACTGGGATCTCCATCCTGTGGCTCGTGGTACCCCGCTGTGTGGCTCGTGGCTATGTGCCAGCTCAGCACATTAGCGATGGGTATAGGAGGCAGCCACCATGAGGATGAAGTGGACAATGAGGACGAGCCATGTTTGGGACGAGCCCAGAGTCTGAATGGCTTGACATTATCCCTATCATTTTTATTACTTTCTCCAAAGTCTAAAGTTTCCATACAATAAGAGTACTGTGCCTTTAAACAATCTAGGACCGCCCATATGAAGATGGAAGCTTCTGATAGGTTTATTGGCAACATCTGAGTTAATTAGAGACACACCTGTGGGTGTATTTAATATACACCTGGAACACATGGCTTCTTTATGTAGCTTCATGGGAAAGTCAAAAGAAAATCAATCAAAATCACAGGAAGAGAATTGTGGACTTGCACAAGTCTGGTTCATCCTTGGGTACAATTTCCAGATACCTGAAGATGCCTCATTCATCTGTACAAACAATTATACACAAGTACAAACAAGATGGGAATGTGCATACCGCTCAGGAAGGAGACGGGTTCTGTGACCAGAGATGAACATGCTCAGAACGTGGTCAGACATGTGCAGATCAACCCAAGAACAAAAGCAAAAGACCTTCTGAAGATGCTGGCGGAAGCTAGTAAGATTGTGTCATTATCCACAGTGAAATGAGTACTGTATCAACATGGTAGCCCACTCTGCCAGGAAGAAGCCATTACTCCAAACCTGCAGATGTGTCTTTATAGAGAGCAGAGGGAAAAACATACAGATGTATCTGTATAGAGAGCGGTGGGAAAAACCTGCTGATGGGTCTGTATAGATAGCGGAGGGAAAAACCTGCAGATGTGTCTGTATAGAGAGCGGAGGGAAAAACATCCAGATGTGTCTGTATAGAGAGCAGAGGAAAAACATGCAGATGTGTCTGTATAGATAGCGGAGGGAAAACCTGCAGATGTGTCTTTATAGAGAGGGAGGGAAAAACCTACAGATGTGTCTGTATAGAGAGCAGAGGTAAACTTCTGGTTTCAACTGTATCATTAAAAAAATAGCTACGAGCGTAAAAACCTGTCTTCTCCATAGAGAATAAGAAAGGACAATAATCAGCTGCCAGAGGGTGAAGGAGACTCATTCTTTCCAGAGTTGACTCCCAGCAGCAGAAGGGCACACAGAAGCAAAACATAATGACAAAGTTACATATATATAGTACAACTATTGAAAATTATTTTATGACAGATATCTCCAGCTTTTCAGGCGTTTTGGTAGGAAGATGAGTTTGGGAATAAATGTTTAAATTCAGAAATGTTGTCAGTAGAACTTGTGAATTAAAGTCAGGACAGATGAGGTCTGACATTTTAAAACCTCGCAAGCGATGAGCTGTGAATGCAGCTCCGGATGTGACTGGAGTGCAAATTGAAATTTGACTAAATTAAGACGAAAAGTCACTTTTCGCCCAAAGACAACATTATTCCTAGTTTTTGTAGAATTGTCTCCTCCGCTCTGCGCGGGATGGTGCAGACACTTCTGCATGCCAGGCAGGGAACACGGGAGTCACACAGCTGGAAAATAATAGTGGGCGAGGACATAAATCCGTCTGACACTTATATTGCCCGCTTTCTAATTTCAATGTTCCCATCTTGAAGGAAATGTGGAGGCAATAAATGTTAATAAGCATTGTTCATTAATATGCAGCGATCGGCCCACCGGCTCCCGGCCGCTAATGAGTGTTTGTTACACTTCAGCTCGGCGTAAATACTGCGACGCAGCAACAGGTTTTCTGCATGAAATCCCATCAGAGGCCGTAATGTGGCGAAGAGGGTAATTAAAGTGATGTATAGTCACACATTGATAGATCTGGGCCTGACGCGCACAAGATCCTCCGCAGATACGACTATTCATCAAACTGACAGCGAACGGGCGGACGGGGGAATTGATTCCACTTTATGTGTCAACCGCATTTTTGGGGGACAGTTTGGATTTGGGAAATACATGAAGACCATCTACCACCAAAGGGTAAAGAATTCAGGTGTGAACATATACGTAAAGATGAGAAAATGACACCACCTAAAAGTTTCTAATATACGAAATGTATCAATATCTCATCATTTTCATGGTCTGATTGTTAAATGGAATCATTGAGCATGATTCATCTATTAGTTCACATCAGTTTTTGGTGTAAACTCCGCTCCCCAGCTCACTGTGTGCACTGTTCTTGCCAAAAATTTGGACGTGGTGTGTAGCGCCCCTGAGCCACTCAGGTCACTACTAGGAACTGCATCCTCACCAGGATGCAGGGCCTACCCCCTGGGACCTGGAACACCAGCGCCAGTGACACCTACACACACCAAAATCCTAGTTCCCATGACAGATCAGGGGGCATGGACTAGTCAGATACAGGGGGATGGCCACCCAGGGGCGGAGCCAGACCAGGGGACCAGACAGCCTGGTGGGAGTGGACAGTAGTCAGTAATTCAGGAGGAGTGAGTGGAGTGAGGTGCCTAGAGCTGGGTCGTGTAATGGTGACCCGGGGGCACAGGAGAGGGGTCATCAGGGCAGGTACACCTGAGTACCACTGGGACCAGAGCACCGACGGGGCACAGGGCCCTAGGTCAGACATCAGTTTCATACAGTCTGCCAAATACCTGCACAGTGAGGGGACCTTCACGGACCTCGCTGATATACAGATCCGGGGCCTCAAGCAGTAAAGCAAGGATCAGGGTTCGGGACACAGACCAGCCCTATAAGGTCCACACTGCCCGCTGTACGGATGAGGAGACTGCAAAAACAAGGGACAATCGGGACCCAAACCGTTTCAAGCTATGGGGACCCAAAACACACTGAGGGTGCCGGGGACAGAGCAACCGAGTCATGAAGCTGGCGCTGGAAATACAGAGACCTGAACCAGCCGTCCAAGGGCCCAGAGGGAATAGAGACTGTTAACTACAACCCCGATATGACCTCCCTTATTCGGGCGCTTCAACCATACATATCCCAGGCTCAGCCCTACCTGTGGAGGGCCTACCACTACAGCTGCCATTGCCACCAGCCCTAGGGACAGCCAACCCAGCAGCGGGGGTTCCCCCATATTAACCGCAAGCCGCAGGTGGCGTCACACAAATGACTCTAATCTTCCCTGTAAATATTCCCCTTTAAAAAGCCCCCAGGGCACGGGACCGGGCACCAGCCACCACCAAAGTGACATTCCCCAGTGATACACTGCCCGGGACCAAGTACCCCATTCCCTGGGCAGCACAGGTGCAATGGCAGGGGGCGTGGCCAACAACTTTTTGACAGATTTATTAAACTTTGCATTAGAGAATGATACAAATCTGCATCTGCTCCTATCAGATCATTAATCCAGGCCCTGGCTGTAGAATAGTTGGAAATGTTCCAAATTTAGCAAAGTTTAATCCAAGACTCGTGCAATAACTCTGCCGGGACAGGTACAGACGTGATACAGCGGAGCACATGTCATTATTATATCCAGGCTGGAAAACAGTGAACACCTCGGACTCCAGACTGATACATTGTAACAAACTACCAAGAAAGGAGAGATTAGTACTGCTGAGATCACAGAGGATTGTGCTCCCCGGATATCATCGTATCATTGTGCTGCAGATTTATCAGGACCGGACTAGTCATTGTGAGCGGGAAACATCATTCACCCAATTCACAGACCGGTAGCAGAGATCTGGAAAAGAAGTAATAAAACAACATAGCGGGAGAATGAAGGGATGAAGATGGGACCACGTGGGGAGGAGACCATGGGGGTCTTATATTGTGGAAGCTCCGGGGTAAGACCCCTCTCTATATACATACACCCATCCATGACCGGAATGAAGACCTACGAAGACGCGGTGACCGTCTGACCTTCCATTATTATTATGTTTCCTTCTTTTCATCATTTTAGTTGATGAGGACATTTTATTCAACTTGTCAGAAAATCCAATAATAAAAAAAAAAAAAAGACAAAAACCAACAATAAACAATAAATAATCAATAATGTCCATATCTGACTGTTCTAACAGATCCTTGTACCGCAATCTGGAGACTTATTCTTTACAGCAGCCACTAGGATCACAGGGAGACAAGAGTCTGGAATGACTGGGTATGCTCTGATCTCTGCAGGGGGTCACTGGGCAGAAAAGGGGAGGAAGTGAGCTGAAACATCACTATGACTTATGGGAGGATGTACAGGGCATGCTCTGTGTACTATGCAGATTTTAATGTACAGGGAGGGGAGCAGTTAGTTGTGATCACCATTCATTGACTTTCAAGGGGAGTGTTTTTACATGTTCTGAGAGTCACTGTGCAGGAAGAGCAGAAGGTGAGCTGTGACCATCACTCATTCATTGCTTGGAAAGGTGTTATGATCCGGTAAGCGTGGAAGATTACAAGAAACTCCCAATGATAGAAAAACACCAAGAAAAACAAGAGTAGTTGGAACCTGGGCTGACCGCAATCCCTTAACTATCAGACCACACTAGAAGTAGCTGTGGAGCGTTCCTAAACATCTTGACGCCTCGTCACAGCCGGAGAAACTAGCTACGCCTCACAGATAGAAATGAGGAAATCTACCTTGCCTCAGAGAAGTCCCCAAAGGAATAGCCAGCCCCCGACATATAAAGATTAAGGTGATGTAGGAAAACACGATACACAAATAGGAAAAATAGATTTAGTAAAGGCGAGGCCCGACTATCTAGATAGAAAGGAAAGAAAAGGAAAATGATTGCGGTCAGTACAAAAACCCTCCAGAAAAATACCAATCTCCTGATAGTAAAAATGGCCCTGGAGGTCAAAACGACCTTATCCCCACTATATCAGGTACTCCTGTAAATAATGGGAGAACAAAATACCAAAAAGAACACAAAAACTACAAAAGTGCAAATAATCAAGTTTTACAGGGAGAATCTCCATTTTCATGCAGGAGAGCTAGCAAAGGGGGAACCCCCATGCTCACCAAACTAGAAAAGCAAATCTTCACCTGCAAGAAAACAGATTAAAAACAAAAGAAAAACAAACACCCTAAGGTGTAAACAAGGAAGCAAAGCAAAAGCTTGCAAACGTATCTGCAGAGGTCTTGCACAGGAAAACAGGGAAGGACAGAACTCCAAGCCAGGTTCAGAGATTGAGGAAAATTCAACTATTACCGGGTCCAGCAAGGCAAAAAGTGCTCTCCTATATACACTTGGCTTGTCTGTAATAGGACTTCCTTAATTCCTAATTAACGCCGACACCTGTCTGAGTCACAGACTCAGACTCAGCTTCACTACCATTCCTGGCCACCAGAGGGAGCTCCAAAACAGCACCCACACAGACGACATTCACAACAGAAAGGGTTCTAAGCATGCTTCATTATCTAGGCATTGACCTCATTGTACAGGTACAGGGAGGAGGTCAGCTGTGCCACTGTGTATTGTTAATGACAGGTTCAGAGATCACTAATCCTCCCCAAGATGATTATGACACATGAGGATTAATCTTTACAGTAATTTGGGGCTTGGATGATCCTGTAACAATTGGCAAGAACAGTGCAGGAAGATCTTCAGTATAGAAGGGTAACGTCCTTCCCTTCCGGATAGACAGAGGGTGAACTGCTTGGCTGGGTGACCAGGGTCTTACACTCTCGGAGACCCCTCAGCTCTGCACTATTCGTTTTCATCAGTAGATTAATATCCGGCGCCAATTACTTTTATTTGCAGAACAATTATTGGGTTGTTGGGTTTAACAGCCGCATTAGAGGATCCCGCGTAAATCCGGTGTCATTACAAAGAATATCTCGTTACCAAAATGAGTTTCTGTTTACAGTTCCACTCTTTAACTTTTAATGTAAAATCATAAGAGTCGGAAGTGTTTCCTTTATACCGTCGCGTCTGCTGTAATTGAGGAATTCTTCACCGGCTTAAGTGTTCTCCTCCTCGCGGTGACAACGTACCGATCCGGGGATTCTGGATTATTTCACCGAGAAAGACGAAAGATCGGATTATCAATAATAATAATAGATGAAATGACATGTACTCAGTGTATGAGAATCATCACTCCCAACAGACCCGGACCAGAGCACACAATGTATCACTCCCACATCACATGAAAGCCTTGTGTCTAATATAGGTTTTCAAACTTTTGTGTTTGTTGCTTATGGCAACAGTGTTATCCTTCATATTCCACAGTTAGGAATTGGGTTGCCAAATTTAATTCGGGCCACTTCTGCCCCAATGATAAGGAACGTCCTGGACGCCCGAGAGTGGTTGATGTTCCGGAGATCGTTGATGCTTTGCACAACCTCATACTGGAGAATCCACAAATTTCAGCTAAAGCAATAGCAGACATCATGGGCGTTTCCCATGAGCGTGTTTGTGTCATTATCCATGAACATTTGGACATGAGGAAGCGATCTGCAAAATGGGTCCCCAAATGTCTGACAACAGATCAGAGAATGAAAACTTCCCGCTCAATTTGTCAGCGTTTCCGGACTGATAAGAACTTCCTGGAGCGACCGGTCACTATGGATGAGACCTGGATTTATTTGTATGACCCTGAAAACAAGGAGCAGTCAAAAGAGTGGAGGCACAGTGGTTCTCCTTGTCCAAAGAAGTTCAGGGTGAAAAAATCAGCCACTAAGGTGATGGCGTCTGTGTCCTGGGATAAGGAGGGTGTGCTGCTAGTGGACTACCTTCAAAAGGGTTCCACCATCAATGCAAAGTATTACATTGGACTTTTGGACCAATTGAAGGCAGCACTGAAGTCCAAAAGGCGCGGCAAGCTGTCCAAAGGAATCTTGTTCCTGCAAGACAACATCTCCGCTCACACTGCACAAGCGACCACGGCAAAACTGGCAGAGCTGGGCTTCCAGCTGATTGACTACCCACCTTATTCACGAGATCTAGCTCCCTCCAACTATCATCTGTTTGCAAACCTGAAGAAACACCTCAAGGGACCAAATTTCACACCATTTCTGATGCCATGGCTGCTACGGAGGCCTGGTGTGAGGCACAACCGAAATCCTTCTTTTGATAGGCTTACAGAAGTTGGAATACTGATGTAATAAGTGTGTTGTCATCAGTGGAGAGTGTGTGGAATAAATGGAAAGTTTCATCATCCTATCTCGTTTCTTTATGGGTAAAGCCAAAGACTTATCAGCAGCCTGTCATATCTCTCCCATCATGTCTGACCCATCGTCCAATCTCTCTACTTCACACAATGTATCACTCCCATCATCCCTGTATCCATGCTACTTATTCTTGACTCTTCACTTGTGAGTCCCTGGGTGCGGAGATTCTCTTACATCCCTGCTCCAGCGCCCCCTACTGGTAGAGCACATAGACCATGGGTGTGACGCAGACTTATCTACTCTTCTCGCATGGAAACATTTTGATGTAATTCATCAGTTTATGCAGAAAATCGGCGCATAAAATGCACAAATTTTGCAACTTTTCTGTATATCTGGGCGTAAGAAGCCGGAGAAATTCTCTAGAATTCCTGCCAGAATGTGCCGTAAATCACCGCAACCTCTGCTGCACGGAAGATCTGAAAGACGCCCCAAATTCTTCAAGAAACAAATGAATCCATCCTAAGAGTCCAATCATCCTGGAATTATTTTATTTCAGATCTGAGCAACGGCGGCAGACATTGCAGGGCCGGCCATGCACTCAGCAGCGGCAGACATTGCAGGGACGGCCATGCACTCAGCAGCGGCAGACATTGCAGGGCCGGTGGCAGACATTGCAGGGCCGGTGGCAGACATTGCAGGGCCGGCCATGCACTCAGCAGCGGCAGACATTGCAGGGACGGCAATGCACTCAGCAGCGGCAGACATTGCAGGGACGGCCATGCACTCAGCAGCGGCAGACATTGCAGGGCCGATGGCAGACATTGCAGGGCCGGTGGCAGACATTGCAGGGCCGGCCATGCACTCAGCAGCGGCAGACATTGCAGGGACGGCCATGCACTCAGCAGCGGCAGACATTGCAGGGACGGCCATGCACTCAGCAGCGGCAGACATTGCAGGGCCGGCCATGCACTCAGCAGCGGCAGACATTGCAGGGACGGCCATGCACTCAGCAGCGGCAGACATTGCAGGGACGGCCATGCACTCAGCAGCGGCAGACATTGCAGGGCCGGTGGCAGACATTGCAGGGCCGGCCATGTACTCAGCAGCGGCAGACATTGCAGGGACGGCCATGCACTCAGCAGTGGCAGACATTGCAGGGCCGGTGGCAGACATTGCAGGGCCGGCCATGCACTCAGCAGCGGCAGACATTGCAGGGACGGCAGCAGACATTGCAGGGCCGGCCATGCACTCAGCAGCGGCAGACATTGCAGGGCCGGCCATGCACTCAGCAGCGGCAGACATTGCAGGGACGGCCATGCACTCAGCAGTGGCAGACATTGCAGGGCCGGTGGCAGACATTGCAGGGCCGGCCATGCACTCAGCAGCGGCAGACATTGCAGGGACAGCAGCAGACATTGCAGGGCCGGCCATGCACTCAGCAGCGGCAGACATTGCAGGGACGGCCATGCACTCAGCAGCGGCAGACATTGCAGGGACGGCCATGCACTCAGCAGCGGCAGACATTGCAGGGACGGCAGCAGACATTGCAGGGACGGCCATGCACTCAGCAGCGGCAGACATTGCAGGGCCAGTGGCAGACATTGCAGGGCCGGTGGCAGACATTGCAGGGCCAGTGGCAGACATTGCAGGGCCAGTGGCAGACATTGCAGGGCCAGTGGCAGACATTGCAGGGCCGGTGGCAGACATTGCAGGGACGGCCATGCACTCGGCAGCGGCTGTCATAGACGCATCATCTCTAATGAAGCCGTCATCCCGGCTGTCTCTGCCTCCTCGGCTCGGTCCGGGGCTCCGAGCACTTACTCTCTATGAAGACTGTGTTTAATTATTCATTCCCCAAAACTGCGCATTATGCGGGGGATTCTGTGCCGAGCGTCCAGCACGTCTTACGTTACAGCCGGATCACAGTGACGGACGGGTCCGGTCATTACTGGCTGAATTTGGAAAGTTCTACCCATTGAAGCTTCTACAGGAGGCTTCAAAAATGCAAAGCGCAGCAACATTAATGATGATAGTCACAGGCTCATGTGATATCACGGAGTCCCACAATTTTATGCACTGCGGCACTCGGCACATAGTTTGGAGAAAACTAATACTAGTTCATCCTGAGCAACCTGGTTCATGGCAGATCCCACCCTAAATACATCCACCTCTAGTCATATCATAATGCAGAGTTGAAGCTGAACTCGGGGCACTGTAGAGGTTCTAAGATTACTCCTAAGGGCACTGTAGTGGTTCTCCGGTCTGTAAATTAGGCAATGTTCAGTGATGACCACTAGGGGCACTGCAGCGGTTCTCCTGTCTGTAGATGAGACTATGCTCATTGATGACCACTAGGGGTACTGCAGTGGTTCTCCAGTCTGTAGATGAGACTATGCTCATTGATGACCACTAGGGGTACTGCAGTGGTTCTCCAGTCTGTAGATGAGGCTATACTCAGTGATGACCACTAGGGGCACTGCAGTGGTTCTCCTGTCTGTAGATGAGGCTATGCTGTGATGACCACTAGGGGCACTGCAGCGATTCTCCTGTCTGTAGATGAGGCTATACTCAGTGATGACCACTGGGGGCACTGCAGTGGTTCTCCAGTCTGTAGATGAGGCTATACTCAGTGGTGACCACTAGGGGCACTGCAGTGGTTCTCCAGTCTGTAGATGAGGCTATGCTCAGTGGTGACCACTAGGGGCACTACAGCGATCACTATTACCTTTTGTAGGTACAGTAGAGAAATAAGAGCCCCAAATTGCAGCAATTTTCTGAGGGAAAACTCGAGGAATCACAATTTAAGGTCATTTTTGGAGGACGCTCACTGCAGAAGTTAATAATCACAGTTACTTGAGACTCGTTTATTGCAGAGATTCGTCTCCTTGTGACGTGTTTTTTGTGCCCAGAACTTGGGTTTATTTACTTTTGCCTAACTAAGTGTAAGCGCCCTGGGTACCAGCGTGAATATAATGAGCTCCGAATGCCGGGGTCTGGCATTTCTCCTTACTCAGGTGTACAATCAAAAATTGGTAGAAAGATTTGTGCTAATGACCCCCCGTGGGAGCGACGTCTGGGGCAGGACTGATTTGCAGAAGTACTGATAAGGGTTCTGATTCAGTCCTCGGCTCAGCGAGACGGCCATCGTCTGCAACAATTAATGGAATATTGTGAAAAACCGCAGAAAATGCAAAAGAAGATCATTCTTTATAAGAGGAGGAAGAGTCAAAAGCATCAAATGATCCAAACAGAAGTGTCCAGAGGATGGAAAAGTCACATATCCCCCTATAGTCACTCTCCCCATAATGCAGCAAGGTATAGCGGTATTTTTCAGCCGCTGGATCAGGATACCATAATTGAGCGCTACATGGCGTTATCTACTATGTGCGGTATTACTATATACCACTCTATTTATTACTTCTGCAGAGTACAGGAACATTGTAACAAATTGTTATAAGGCAACTACATCGGATACGGTCCAGTCTGACACTGATAATTAGGTATAAGACATGTGCACTATATGACGGTAACTCATGAGGGAGGAGGGGGCCGCTGAAAACAAATCACTCAAACTATGGGGTTTGTAATGAGCTAGCAATGATTACCTTTCCAAAAAACAGGTGATACATTGCCGATCTCCGGGGTCAGAGCACAATCCGGCATCTGATGAGCAAACGAGAAGAATTCCTCTGGTCGACCCAGGTGGACAGACGGACTGGCTCCCCTGAGGCCGATATTTGGCCATAATGGATATAATATTATCAGTAGTCCTATGCAGCCTAAAACCTGATTTTATGCAATAAGAGCGCACATTTGACACAATCTAATATATAAAGCTGAATGTGTGTGTGTGTGTGTGTGTGTATGTGTATGTCCAGGATTGGCATCTGCACCGTCGCAGCTGCAGCCACAAAATTTTGCACACTCACACTTCTGGACCCCGAGAGCGTCATAGGCTATGTTTTGAGGGGAAATTTTAACCCCGCTCTTTATTGTTATTCACCAAAAAACCTGCCTCCATTAAAGCCAATGGAGCTGGGAGCCACAGTGCAGCCAGAACTTCAGAAGAATGCGCAGCCATGCCCTTATATGGAATGTTGGCGTGTCACAATGCAGCCAGGGAAAGAGACAGACACACACAGGGAAAATGGCAGACACAGACAGGGTAAGAAACAGACATAGACAGGGTAAGAGACAGACACAAAGAGACAGACACAGACAAAGAAACAGACTGACAGGGAAAGAGACAGACAGGGAAAGAGAGGGAAAGAGACAGACAGGGAAAGAGAGGGATAGAGACAGACAGGGAAAGAGAGGGAAAGAGACAGACAGGGAAAGAGACAGAGATAGACAGACAGGGAAAGAGATAGATAAACAGACAGGGAAAGAGATAAACAGACAGGGAAAGAGACAGACAGGGAAAGAGATAGAGAGAGAGACAGAGATATATACAGAGGGGGAGACAGACAGAGAATGGGAGAGAAACAGAGAGACAGTTACTATCCCGGGCAGCGCTGGATGCTATGTTGTGAGGCGAAATTTTAACCCTGCGTGTTCCAATTTACCAATCAATTTTGCCCCTATCTACATAATGGGGAAAAAGGGAAACGAAAAGTGTTGGGGGCAAATGGACAGCTCCAGATGTGAACAAGGGGCACTTAAAGAATGAGAGCGATGGCGTCAAAGAGTATATACCGTACATTTGCTAAGGTGGGGCCCCGACATGGGATAGTCACCGGACTCGGGGATATGAACACACATACACAATGCACCACACACTACCACGTGCCTGAACACATATACCACCCTCAGCACACATCTCACCACACATACACCAACCTCACCACATAATCACCCTAAACACACACAAGTCTGGTATTATCCTTCACAAATAAAAATCTGATTATTAAGCAGCCAAACTACAAGAACAACAAATGTACCACATAGGAAATACGGCAGCTGTCAGTCACATGACCTGTCTATATGTGTATGTGTGAGCTAATATATACTGTCAGGGGGAGGGCTTTCTGTTGCCTGGAGATTTATCAGGCTGCCAATAGCAACCAATCACAGCTTAGCTTCTATTTTGCTACAGTTAATTAATCTGAGCTCTGATTGGTTAATATAGGCAACAATTTAATAATTACATTTCTATCTATTTGTTTTGTGGCTTTTGTGTGCAGAATACATTTTTGTTAATACATTCTATTTTGTTAACAGCAGTTATTAACCCGGGTGAAGCCGGGTAGTACAGCTAGTATAGATATATATATGCATTTTTTCAGGCTAAAAAAAAACAACTATAAAACATGCAACTTTACAACTTTTTGATTCAGCGGAGTCTGCTATTATGGTGCAGACGCCTTCATAAATTTCTGAAAAGTTTCTCGTTCTCTTCTTTGATAGAGTCACATCTTCTTTGCATGCCTTTGTCTTGCCCCCAGTTCTTTCTCCACCCTGGAGGAACTGATTAAACCTCAAGGATTATTATACTAATCATTTGCATAAATATACCCCCCTACTAATTATTATGCTGTGTTATATGGTGTTTTAACAGTCAACCTCCCCCTATATCACTGCTAAATTGATGTCCCAGCATAGATGGTACTGTGGGGGTGGGGTATCAATGGAGAAACTCCTCAGGGGAGGTCCTTAAGAGCACCAGAAGCTCACATTTCTGTGCCGCTATATAGTGTTTGACCTTCAACCTCCGCCTACATCACTGCCAAAGTGAGGTCCCAGCGTGGATGGTACTGTGGGGGTGGAGTAACAAGAATGGAGACACTCCTCGGGGGAGGTCCTTAGGAACAGCCATAAGTTCACATTTCTGTGCAGAGGTCTGACATCACAAATTCACATTATGTTCATATGAATCAATTCATCACATGATATACAAGTTATTTTGTATTATGTCAAGGAAAGAAAAGAAAAGCACAAAAAAAAACCAAATCTTGAAAAAAGCAATAATGACACAACTGGAGTGTGAAAATGAGGAAAGATCGCAAAACAGACGAGGGGCCGCTTAGAGTTTGTTTTCAAGTCAACAGGTAATGACATACAGATGGGCTCCGGCACAATGCGGAGACTTGGCAGGTTACAGTTATGAAAGTATCAGGACATTTGCCATCAAATTACTTCTCAATGAAGCATGAAAGTCACAAACAGATAATACTGCCCTAAAGAACAAGGATGTGAAATGCCGAGACCGGCCGTCATTATTCCGCAGTCATAACGACTTATAATATCGCACTAAGTACATAATAGCAATATAATCCCACCATAGTGTCCCCATACAGATCAGGCTGATTAATGACCAGGCAGATCTATGGCAGTGGGTGCACTCTATAGACTCCAATGTATATCACCTGAAGGCTACGTGCTAATGACTCATGGGCTGCACTTAGTGAGGGCATAAAGTGAACAGGGCACGTGGTCTCCAGTAAAAAGTATAAGAGCATCGCACTGATGGAACATAGATAACAATGTGCAATGTGGCTTATACCTATGTTGGTATAAACTGAAGGTATACATAGTAACCAATGCTAACTATTAGTGGGGGCTGACGGTGATAGTGTCCGGACCCTGTGCATGATTTATGTCCGGACCCCCATTGATCAGGCTGCACCCACATACGCACACTCACATTACACACATGATACATTACAGATATAAATACCCTGCACAAAGGTGCACATATAAAACACACACATAATACATGAACATGCAGCCGCCTTTGTGAGGAGCATGTTCACACTACACATTATTCATAGTTGTAACACTGATATCATTGGTATCTTTACTTTTCTTTCCTCTCCCCATATTACATCTTGTTGGATTTTTTAGCTGCCGCGTCGGTAAACACGTCTGGAAGTGTTACAATAGCAACAGCATTTTCTAAAGGTTTATTAGAGAAGAAAAAACAATCACGCCATTTTTTTTACGCCATTTACCACTCTTCTTAAATAATCCGTTCACTGTTTTGTACAGGTTGTCATGATTACGGCGATTGCAAATATGTCAATGTTAATTACGGATTTGTGATGTTTATTTAAAAAAAAAAAAGTGTTAGAAAAAATGAGATGGTTATAATTGGCTTTCATAATTTTTAGTAATATTTAAGAAACAAAAATCTCTGACTAATATTTTACCACTAAGTATATAGCGATCTATCTTTATGTACCAGTACAATGTACCTGTAAGGAAGAATTTAGACTTTTAGGCAGAGAAAATCCTCCTTTTCTTAGCAGTGCAGCCTGTGGTCCATAGCTTCTGCCTGCCATATCACAGGGTGCGAGTTTGATCCCTGGGTCTGTCCACAATAAAAGGTGTTTTCCACTAGTAAGCAACCCCTTCAGGGTAATTATGCAGTTTTTCGAATCAAAGATCTAGAAAAAGAAGCAGCCTAATACTATACTTAAGCCAGGTCTAGGGTTATGATATAATTATCCACCTATGGCCCTGATGATGCTGCACCATATAGGAGCCGGGCTATACAAAGGTCGCAAGGTGATGATGCTACGTTCTGTACTATTGTTGGATACTGCCGTGTAGATGATATAATCAGTCATTAATGACCTGATGATGCCACATTGTAGAAGTCATACACATTACAAATGTCAGGATATGATTCTGGGTGCTGAATTCTGTGCGGTTGTTGGATCCTGAGTTATGGAAGAAGCGGCGACCCATCACCATCCCTAGGCCAGGTCAGTATTACATGGTAGAAATAGTTGCCATGCCACTATATAAGTGATACCCCTGATTTATGAGTAGAGATGAGTGGGACCATGGGAGTTCGGGCTCAGACAGACTTTTTATATAGTTTGGTTTAGGACCCGGACTAGACCTGAACTTCATCTGAAGTCACTGATTTACAGTTTGGGTCTCCGGAGGCAGGTGAGCAGGGGTTGTTCCATTTTCTCTTTTTGTTGCACACTATATCCGATCACGCTGTTGTTACCCCCAGTGTGAGCCATTCTAACACTACAAGCGGCTTGCACTTGAGCACTGAGCGTACCCGAGTGCCGATCATACCCGATCGCCGAGCGTACCCAAGCACCAAGCGAACCCAAGCACCAAGCGAAACCAAGCACCAAGCGAACCCAAGCACCAAGCAAACCCAAGCACCAAGCGAACCCAAGCACCAAGCGAACCCAAGCACCAAGCGAACCCAAGCGCCAAGCAAACCTAAGCACCAAGCGAACCCAAGCACTAAGCGAACCCAAGCGCCAAGCAAACCTAAGCACCAAGCGAACCCAAGCACCAAGCAAACCCAAGCACCAAGCGAACCCAAGCACCAAGCGAACCCAAGCACCAAGCAAACCCAAGCACCAAGCAAACCTAAGCACCAAGCGAACCCAAGCGCCAAGCGAACCCAAGCGCCAAGCATACCCAAGCACCAAGCGAACCCAAGCACCAAGCAAACCCAAGCACCAAGCGAACCCAAGCACCAAGCGAACCCAAGCGCCAAGCAAACCTAAGCACCAAGCGCAAACAAGCACCAAGCGAACCCAATCGCCAAGCGAACCCAAGCGCCAAGCATACCCAAGCACCAAGCGAACCCAAGCACCAAGCAAACCCAAGCACCAAGCGAACCCAAGCACCAAGCGAACCCAAGCGCCAAGCAAACCTAAGCACCAAGCGCAAACAAGCACCAAGCGAACCCAAGCGCCAAGCGAACCCAAGCGCCAAGCAAACCCAAGCGCCAAGCGAACCCAAGCGCCAAGCAAACCCAAGCGCCAAGCGAACCCAAGCGCCAAGCGAACCCAAGCGCCAAGCGAACCCATGCAGCAAGTGTACCCAAGCGCCAAGCGAACCCAAGCGCCAAGCGAACCCAAGCGCCAAGCGAACCCAAGCGCCAAGCGAACCCAAGCACACTGCTTGCATGAGTGGTTTGCATAAGTAAAGCTCCTGAACTTTGTTTTTTTGGAAAAGTATGTGTTCATTATGGACACCAAACACTGAACCTTGGGTTTCCTCACCTCTAATCCGGAGACATAGTCGTCCACCACTAATCAGATCTCTATGTTGTAGGCAGTCATCCTTTACCCTGCTGTCAACTGCAAAAATAAAAACCTGGAGCCAGTCAATATGATGTCAGGACCACAGCCCAAAAGGCTTAGGCTATGTGCCCACGGGACTCTGTACCCGCGGATTTAGCCGCGGAAAACCTGCGGATTTTTCTGGATTTTCCAGATAAATCCGCAGGTTCTAGCATGTACAGGCACTCCCCATGTTACCCTATGGGACATGGGGAGTGTCTGTGTCCACGCTGCGGAAAGTGCGGCTGCGGAATCTCCTGTGGAGATCTCGCAGCCGCACCTAACTGCATGTCAATTATTCATGCGGATTTACTTGCGGAGATCCCGGCCCTCCACTATGGAGATAGAGGCAAGGACGTCCGCAGGTAAATCGCGTGAAAGTCCGCATGTTTCCCGCAGCTATTTCGCTGGAAACTCGCAGCTAAAAATAGCTGCGGCTGCCGGCGGGCAGCTGCGGGAAACATGCGGCCGTGCCTACGAATATATCCGCAGGTACGAGCGTCCCGTGGGCACATAGCCATAACCCCCTATGGATGTGGAATTGTAACCCAAGCAAGGTGTCACCCCAGCCGGACCGACAAAGTTTGATATCAGAAGCACCGGTTGCATTGGTGCCCCGCGGATTAGCTGATTACCCCCCCACTCACCGCCCATATCTATTCACAGCCCCCAGGCCCCATTATGGCACCCCATGGCTCTCAGTCCTCCCCAGTCCTTACTTTCTACACTAGAATGCCTTTTTAAACCATCGGCATCAGATCCGCAGCGCTGGCAAATACTTCCCCTTCTTATAATGAGATTTATAACTTGAGGTGATTTCTGTATAAAGAAAAAAGAAAACACAGAAGAGACCGGAGGGAATCCAAAATGTGTAATTCGTAGATATTGACTAGAAATTTGTGACACAGATAAATGTGTTTCATTTAACAAGGGCCCGGTGTTATCTCACTAGTAAGATTCCGCGAAGTTCAGTAATCTGCTTAGATGTCTACACGTGGCCCGCGCCATTACATGCATCATGCAAATCATCCCCTACAGACATGAATACATGAGGCGAGTATACGCCGTATCCACACAGGATACACGTCCGGGTGCCGAGATAGGTCCACTAATCACATACAGATTGTATCAAAAGAAATGTCCGGGCCACAGCAAAAGGAAGAAGGGAGACCCCACTACATATGAAGGATGATACGGTGACGCTACATGTGGAAAGTGCCCATATTCCCAAGAGTGCGGGACGTCGTCCCAATCCACAGAATACAGGGCGATTAGCATCCGAACATGACCCAATCCACAGAATACAGGGCGATTAGCATCTGAACATGGCCCAATCCACAGAATACAGGGAGATTAGCATCCGAACATGGCCCAATCCACAGAATACAGGGAGATTAGCATCCGAACATGGCCCAATCCGCAGAATACAGGGCGATTAGCATCCAAACATGGCCAATCCACAGAATACAGGGAGATTAGCATCCGAACATGGCCCACTCTGCAGAATACAGGGCGATTAGCATCCGAACATGGCCCACTCTGCAGAATACAGGGAGATTAGCATCCAAACATGGCCCACTCTGCAGAATACAGGGAGATTAGCATCCGAACATGGCCCAATCCACAGAATACAGGGAGATTAGCATCCGAACATGGCCCAATCCACAGAATACAGGGAGATTAGCATCCGAACATGGCCCAATCCACAGAATACAGGGAGATTAGCATCCGAACATGGCCCAATCCACAGAATACAGGGCGATTAGCATCCAAACATGGCCCAATCCACAGAATACAGGGAGATTAGCATCTGAACATGGCCCAATCCACAGAATACAGGGAGATTAGCATCCGAACATGGCCCAATCCACAGAATACAGGGAGATTAGCATCCGAACATGGCCCAATCCACAGAATACAGGGCGATTAGCATCCAAACATGGCCAATCCACAGAATACAGGGAGATTAGCATCCGAACATGGCCCACTCTGCAGAATACAGGGCGATTAGCATCCGAACATGGCCCACTCTGCAGAATACAGGGAGATTAGCATCCAAACATGGCCCACTCTGCAGAATACAGGGAGATTAGCATCCGAACATGGCCCAATCCACAGAATACAGAGAGATTAGCATCCGAACATGGCCCAATCCACAGAATACAGGGAGATTAGCATCCGAACATGGCCCAATCCACAGAATACAGGGAGATTAGCATCCGAACATGGCCCAATCCACAGAATACAGGGCGATTAGCATCCAAACATGGCCCAATCCACAGAATACAGGGCGATTAGCATCTGAACATGGCCCAATCCACAGAATACAGGGAGATTAGCATCCGAACATGGCCCAATCCACAGAATACAGGGAGATTAGCATCCGAACATGGCCCAATCCACAGAATACAGGGCGATTAGCATCCAAACATGGCCAATCCACAGAATACAGGGAGATTAGCATCCGAACATGGCCCACTCTGCAGAATACAGGGCGATTAGCATCCGAACATGGCCCACTCTGCAGAATACAGGGAGATTAGCATCCAAACATGGCCCACTCTGCAGAATACAGGGAGATTAGCATCCGAACATGGCCCAATCCACAGAATACAGGGAGATTAGCATCCGAACATGGCCCACTCTGCAGAATACAGGGCGATTAGCATCCGAACATGGCTCAATCTGCAGAATACAGGGCGATTAGCATCCGAACATGACCCAATCCACAGAATACAGGGCGATTAGCATCCGAACATGACCCAATCCACAGAATACAGGGCGATTAGCATCCAAACATGGCCCACTCTGCAGAATACAGGGAGATTAGCATCCGAACATGACCCAATCCACAGAATACAGGGAGATTAGCATCCGAACATGGCCCACTCTGCAGAATACAGGGCGATTAGCATCCGAACATGGCTCAATCTGCAGAATACAGGGCGATTAGCATCCGAACATGACCCAATCCACAGAATACAGGGCGATTAGCATCCGAACATGACCCAATCCACAGAATACAGGGCGATTAGCATCCGAACATGACCCAATCCACAGAATACAGGGCGATTAGCATCCGAACATGGCCCAATCCGCAGAATACAGGGCGATTAGCATCCGAACATGACCCAATCCACAGAATACAGGACGATTAGCATCCGAACATGGCCCAATCCACAGAATACAGGGCGATTAGCATCCGAACATGGCTCAATCTGCAGAATACAGGGCGATTAGCATCCGAACATGGCCCAATCCACAGAATACAGGGCAATTAGCATCTGAACATGGCCCAATCCGCAGAATACAGGGCGATTAGCATCCGAACATGACCCAATCCACAGAATACAGGACGATTAGCATCCGAACATGGCCCAATCCACAGAATACAGGTCCATTAGCATCCAAACATAGCCCAATCCACAGAATACAGGTCAATTAGCATCTGAACATAGCCCAATCCACAGAATACAGGGCGATTAGCATCCGAACATAGCCCAATCCACAGAATACAGGTCAATTAGCATCCGAACATGACCCAATCCGCAGAATACAGGGCGATTAGCATCCGAACATAGCCCAATCCACAGAATACAGTGAGATTAGCATCCGAACATGACCCAATCCGCAGAATACAGGGAGATTAGCATCCGAACATGGCCCAATCCGCAGAATACAGGGCGATTAGCATCCGAACATGACCCAATCCACAGAATACAGGGCGATTAGCATCCGAACATGCCCCAATCCGCAGAATACAGGGCAATTAGCATCCGAACATGGCCAATCCTCAGAATACAGGGCGATTAGCATCCGAACATGGCCCAATCCGCAGAATACAGGGCGATTAGCATCCGAACATGACCCAATCCACAGAATACAGGGCGATTAGCATCCGAACATGACCCAATCCACAGAATACAGGACGATTAGCATCCGAACATGGCCCAATCTGCAGAATATAGGGAGATTAGCATCCGAACATGGCCCAATCCGCAGAATACAGGGCGATTAGCATCCGAACATGGCCCAATCCGCAGAATACAGGGCTATTAGCATCCGAACATGGCCCAATCCGCAGAATACAGGGCGATTAGCATCCGAACATGGCCCAATCCACAGAATACAGGACGATTAGCATCCGAACATGGCCCAATCTGCAGAATATAGGGAGATTAGCATCCGAACATGGCCCAATCCGCAGAATACAGGGCGATTAGCATCCGAACATGGCCCAATCCGCAGAATACAGGGCTAGTAGCATCCGAACATGGCCCAATCCGCAGAATACAGGGAGATTAGCATCCGAACATGACCCAATCCACAGAATACAGGACGATTAGCATCCGAACATGGCCCAATCCACAGAATACAGGTCAATTAGCATCCAAACATGGCCCAATCCACAGAATACAGGTCAATTAGCATCCGAACATGACCCAATCCACAGAATACAGGACGATTAGCATCCGAACATGGCCCAATCCACAGAATACAGGACGATTAGCATCCGAACATGGCCCAATCCGCAGAATACAGGGAAATTAGCAACCGAACATGACCCAATCCACAGAATACAGGGCGATTAGCATCCGAACATGACCCAATCCACAGAATACAGGACGATTAGCATCCAAACATGGCCCAATCCGCAGAATACAGGGCGATTAGCATCCGAACATGACCCAATCCGCAGAATACAGGGCGATTAGCATCCGAACATGACCCAATCCACAGAATACAGGGCGATTAGCATCCGAAAATGGCCCAATCCGCAGAATACAGGACGATTAGCATCCGAACATGGCCCAATCCACAGAATACAGGGCGATTAGCATCTGAACATGACCCAATCCACAGAATACAGGACGATTAGCATCCGAACATGGCCAATCCACAGAATACAAGACGATTAGCATCCAAACATGGCCCAATCCACAGAATACAGGTCAATTAGCATCCGAACATGGCCAATCCACAGAATACAGGTCAATTAGCATCCGAACATGGCCAATCCACAGAATACAGGGCGATTAGCATCCGAACATGGCCAATCCACAGAATACAGGTCAATTAGCATCCGAACATGGCCAATCCACAGAATACAGGTCAATTAGCATCCGAACATAGCCCAATCCGCAGAATACAGGGCAATTAGCATCCGAACATGGCCAATCCACAGAACACAGGGCGATTAGCATCCGAACATAGCCCAATCCGCAGAATACAGGGCAATTAGCATCCGAACATGGCCCATTCCACAGAATACAGGGCGATTAGCATCCGAACATGGCCCATTCCACAGAATACAGGGCGATTAGCATCCGAACATAGCCCAATCCGCAGAATACAGGGCGATTAGCATCCGAACATAGCCCAATCTGCAGAATACAGGGCGATTAGCATCCAAACATGGCCCAATCCACAGAATACAGGGTGATTAGCATCCGAACATGGCCCAATCTGCAGAATACAGGTCAATTAGCATCCGAACATGGCCCAATCCGCAGAATACAGGGAGATTAGCATCCAAACATGGCCCAATCCGCAGAATACAGGGCGATTAGCATCCGAACATGGCCAATCCACAGAATACAGGGCGATTAGCATCCGAACATGGCCAATGCAAAGAATACAGGTCAATTAGCATCCGAACATGGCCCAATCCGCAGAATACAGGGAGATTAGCATCCGAACATGGCCCAATCCGCAGAATACAGGGAGATTAGCATCCGAACATGGCCCAATCCGCAGAATACAGGGCGATTAGCATCCGAACATGGCTCAATCCGCAGAATACAGGGCGATTAGCATCCGAACATGGCCCAATCCGCAGAATACAGGGCGATTAGCATCCGAACATGGCCCAATCCGCAGAACACAGGGCGATTAGCATCCGAACATGGCCCAATCCGCAGAATACAGGGCGATTAGCATCCTAACATGACCCAATCTGCAGAATACAGGGCGATTAGCATCCGAACATGGCCCAATCCACAGAATACAGGACGATTAGCATCCGAACATGGTCCAATCTGCAGAATACAGGGCGATTAGCATCCGAACATGGCCCAATCTGCAGAATACAGGGAAATTAGCATCCGAACATGGCTCAATCTGCAGAATACAGGGAGATTAGCATCCGAACATGGCTCAATCCACAGAATACAGGGCGATTAGCATCCGAACATGGTCCAATCTGCAGAATACAGGGCGATTAGCATCCGAACATGGCCCAATCTGCAGAATACAGGGAAATTAGCATCCGAACATGGCTCAATCTGCAGAATACAGGGAGATTAGCATCCGAACATGGCTCAATCCACAGAATACAGGGCGATTAGCATCCGAACATGGCCAATCCTCAGAATACAGGGCGATTAGCATCCGAACATGGCCAATCCACAGAATACAGGTCAATTAGCATCCGAACATGGCCCAATCCGCAGAATACAGGGAGATTAGCATCCGAACATGGCCCAATCCACAGAATACAGGGCGATTAGCATCCGAACATGGCCAATCCACAGAATACAGGGCGATTAGCATCCGAACATGGCCCAATCCGCAGAATACAGGGAGATTAGCATCCGAACATGGCCCAATCCGCAGAATACAGGGCGATTAGCATCCAAACATGGCCCAATCCGCAGAATACAGGGCGATTAGCATCCGAACATGACCCAATCTGCAGAATACAGGGAGATTAGCATCCGAACATGGCCAATCTGCAGAATACAGGGAGATTAGCATCCGAACATGACCCAATCTGCAGAATACAGGGCGATTAGCATCCGAACATGGCCCAATCCTCAGAATACAGGGCGATTAGCATCCGAACATGGCCAATCCACAGAATACAGGTCAATTAGCATCCGAACATGGCCCAATCTGCAGAATACAGGTCAATTAGCATCCGAACATGGCCCAATCTGCAGAATACAGGGAGATTAGCATCCGAACATGACCCAATCCACAGAATACAGGACGATTAGCATCCGAACATGGCCCAATCTGCAGAATACAGGGAGATTAGCATCCGAACATAGCCCAATCCGCAGAATACAGGGCGATTAGCATCCGAACATGGCCCAATCCGCAGAATACAGGGCGATTAGCATCCGAACATGGCTCAATCCGCAGAATACAGGGCGATTAGCATCCGAACATGGCCCAATCCGCAGAATACAGGGCAATTAGCATCCGAACATGGCCTAATCCGCAGAATACAGGGCGATTAGCATCCGAACATGGCCCAATCTGTAGAATACAGGGCGATTAGCATCCGAACATGGCCCAATCTGCAGAATACAGGGAGATTAGCATCCGAACATGGCTCAATCTGCAGAATACAGGGCGATTAGCATCCGAACATGGCCAATCCACAGAATACAGGTCAATTAGCATCCGAACATGGACCAATCCGCAGAATACAGGGAGATTAGCATCCGAACATGGCCCAATCCACAGAATACAGGGCATTTAGCATCCGAACATGGCCAATCCACAGAATACAGGGCGATTAGCATCTGAACATGACCCAATCCACAGAATACAGGTCAATTAGCATCCGAACATGGCCAATCCACAGAATACAGGGAGATTAGCATCCGAACATGGCCCAATCCACAGAATACAGGGCGATTAGCATCCGAACATGCCCCAATCCGCAGAATACAGGGCGATTAGCATCCGAACATGGCCAATCCACAGAATACAGGTCAATTAGCATCCGAACATGGCCAATCCACAGAATACAGGTCAATTAGCATCCGAACATGGCCAATCCACAGAATACAGGGCAATTAGCATCCGAACATGGCCAATCCACAGAATACAGGTCAATTAGCATCCGAACATAGCCCAATCCGCAGAATACAGGGCAATTAGCATCCGAACATGGCCAATCCACAGAACACAGGGCGATTAGCATCCGAACATAGCCTAATCCGCAGAATACAGGGCAATTAGCATCCGAACATGGCCCATTCCACAGAATACAGGGCGATTAGCATCCGAACATGGCCCATTCCACAGAATACAGGGCGATTAGCATCCAAACATAGCCCAATCCGCAGAATACAGGGCGATTAGCATCCGAACATAGCCCAATCTGCAGAATACAGGGCGATTAGCATCCAAACATGGCCCAATCCACAGAATACAGGGTGATTAGCATCCGAACATGGCCCAATCTGCAGAATACAGGTCAATTAGCATCCGAACATGGCCTAATCCACAGAATACAGGTCAATTAGCATCCGAACATGGCCCAATCCGCAGAATACAGGAAGATTAGCATCCAAACATGGCCCAATCCGCAGAATACAGGGCGATTAGCATCCGAACATGGCCAATCCACAGAATACAGGGCGATTAGCATCCGAACATGGCCAATGCAAAGAATACAGGTCAATTAGCATCCGAACATGGCCCAATCCGCAGAATACAGGGAGATTAGCATCCGAACATGGCCCAATCCGCAGAATACAGGGAGATTAGCATCCGAACATGGCCCAATCCGCAGAATACAGGGCGATTAGCATCCGAACATGGCTCAATCCGCAGAATACAGGGCGATTAGCATCCGAACATGGCCCAATCCGCAGAATACAGGGCGATTAGCATCCGAACATGGCCCAATCCGCAGAACACAGGGCGATTAGCATCCGAACATGGCCCAATCCGCAGAATACAGGGCGATTAGCATCCGAACATGGTCCAATCTGCAGAATACAGGGCGATTAGCATCCGAACATGGCCCAATCTGCAGAATACAGGGAAATTAGCATCCGAACATGGCTCAATCTGCAGAATACAGGGAGATTAGCATCCGAACATGGCTCAATCCACAGACTACAGGGCGATTAGCATCCGAACATGGCCAATCCTCAGAATACAGGGCGATTAGCATCCGAACATGGCCAATCCACAGAATACAGGTCAATTAGCATCCGAACATGGCCCAATCCGCAGAATACAGGGAGATTAGCATCCGAACATGGCCCAATCCACAGAATACAGGGCGATTAGCATCCGAACATGGCCCAATCCGCATAATACAGGGCGATTATCATCCGAACATGACCCAATCTGCAGAATACAGGGCGATTAGCATCCGAACATTGCTCCATCTGCAGAATACAGGGCGATTAGCATCCGAACATGGCCCAATCCGCAGAATACAGGGCGATTAGCATCCGAACATAGCCCAATCCGCAAAATACAGGGAGATTAGCATCCGAACATGGCCCAATCCTCAGAATACAGGGCGATTAGCATCCGAACATGGCCAATCCACAGAATACAGGTCAATTAGCATCCGAACATGGCCCAATCTGCAGAATACAGGTCAATTAGCATCCGAACATGGCCCAATCCGCAGAATACAGGGAGATTAGCATCCGAACATGACCCAATCCACAGAATACAGGACGATTAGCATCCGAACATGGCCCAATCTGCAGAATACAGGGAGATTAGCATCCGAACATAGCCCAATCCGCAGAATACAGGGCGATTAGCATCCGAACATGGCCCAATCCGCAGAATACAGGGCGATTAGCATCCGAACATGGCTCAATCCGCAGAATACAGGGCGATTAGCATCCGAACATGGCCCAATCCGCAGAATACAGGGCGATTAGCATCCGAACATGGCCCAATCCGCAGAATACAGGGCGATTAGCATCCGAACATGGCCCAATCTGTAGAATACAGGGCGATTAGCATCCGAACATGGCCCAATCTGCAGAATACAGGGAGATTAGCATCCGAACATGGCTCAATCTGCAGAATACAGGGCGATTAGCATCCGAACATGGCCAATCCACAGAATACAGGTCAATTAGCATCCGAACATGGACCAATCCGCAGAATACAGGGAGATTAGCATCCGAACATGCCCCAATCCTCAGAATACAGGGCGATTAGCATCCGAACATGGCCCAATCCACAGAATACAGGGCATTTAGCATCCGAACATGGCCAATCCACAGAATACAGGGCGATTAGCATCCGAACATGGCCCAATCCGCAGAATACAGGGAGATTAGCATCCAAACATGGCCCAATCCACAGAATACAGGGCGATTAGCATCCGAACATGGCCAATCCACAGAATACAGGGCGATTAGCATCCGAACATGGCTCAATCTGCAGAATACAGGGCGATTAGCATCCGAACATGGCTCAATCTGCAGAATACAGGGCGATTAGCATCCGAACATGGCCCAATCCACAGAATACAGGGCGATTAGCATCCGAACATGACCCAATCCACAGAATACAGGGCGATTAGCATCCGAACATGGCTCAATCCACAGAATTCCGGGGCGATTAGCATCCGAACATGACCCAATCCACAGAATACAGGGCGATTAGCATCCGAACATGGCCCAATCTGCAGAATACAGGGCGATTAGCATCCGAACATGGCTCAATCTGCAGAATACAGGGCGATTAGCATCCGAACATGGCTCAATCTGCAGAATACAGGGCGATTAGCATCCGAACATGGCTCAATCTGCAGAATACAGGGCGATTAGCATCCGAACATGGCCTAATCCACAGAATACAGGGCGATTAGCATCCGAACATGGCTCAATCTGCAGAATACAGGGCGATTAGCATCCGAACATGGCCCAATCCGCAGAATACAGGGCGATTAGCATCCGAACATGGCCCAATCCACAGAATACAGGACGATTAGCATCCGAACATGGCCCAATCCACAGAATACAGGGCGATTAGCATCCGAACATGGCCCAATCCACAGAATACAGGGCGATTAGCTTCCGAACATGGCTCAATCTGCAGAATACAGGGAGATTAGCATCCGAACATGGCTCAATCCGCAGAATACAGGGCGATTAGCATCCGAACATGGCTCAATCCGCAGAATACAGGGCGATTAGCATCCGAACATGGCTCAATCTGCAGAATACAGGGCGATTAGCATCCGAACATGACCCAATCCACAGAATACAGGGCGATTAGCATCCGAACATGACCCAATCCACAGAATACAGGGCGATTAGCATCCGAACATGGCTCCATCTGCAGAATACAGGGCGATTAGCATCCGAACATGGCCCAATCCGCAGAATACAGGACGATTAGCATCCGAACATGGCCCAATCCACAGAATACAGGGCGATTAGCATCCGAACATGGCCCAATCTGCAGAATACAGGGAGATTAGCTTCCGAACATGGCCCAATCCGCAGAATACAGGGCGATTAGCATCCGAACATGGCCCAATCTGCAGAATACAGGGCGATTAGCATCCTAACATGACCCAATCCTCAGAATACAGGGCGATTAGCATCCGAACATGGCCAATCCACAGAATACAGTGAGATTAGCATCCGAACATGGCCCAATCCACAGAATACAGGGCGATTAGCATCCGAACATGGCCCAATCCACAGAATACAGGGCGATTAGCATCCGAACATGGCCCAATCCACAGAATACAGGGCGATTAGCATCCGAACATGGCCCAAACCACAGAATACAGGGCGATTAGCATCCGAACATGGCCCAATCCGCAGAATACAGGGCGATTAGCATCCGATCATGGCCCAATCCACAGAATACAGGGCGATTAGCATCCGAACATGGCC
The DNA here is from genome assembly GCF_048569485.1 of Anomaloglossus baeobatrachus. Taxonomy (NCBI): domain Eukaryota; kingdom Metazoa; phylum Chordata; class Amphibia; order Anura; family Aromobatidae; genus Anomaloglossus; species Anomaloglossus baeobatrachus. The sequence continues at coordinate 10,482,240 of NC_134361.1, forward strand.
CAAACCACAGAATACAGGGCGATTAGCATCCGAACATGGCCCAATCCACAGAATACAGGGCGATTAGCATCCGATCATGGCCCAATCCACAGAATACAGGGCGATTAGCATCCGAACATGGCCCAAACCACAGAATACAGGGCGATTAGCATCCGAACATGGCCCAATCCACAGAATACAGGGCGATTAGCATCCGATCATGGCCCAATCCGCAGAATACAGGGCGATTAGCATCCGAACATGGCCGATCCACAGAATACAGGGCGATTAGCATCCGAACATGGCCAATCCTCAGAATACAGGGCGATTAGCATCCGAACATGGCCCAATCCACAGAATACAGGGCGATTAGTATCCGAACATGGCCCAATCCGCAGAATACAGGGAGATTAGCATCCGAACATGGCCCAATCTGCAGAATACAGGGCGATTAGCATCCGAACATGGCCAATCCACAGAATACAGGGCGATTAGCATCCGAACATGGCCAATCCACAGAATACAGTGAGATTAGCATCCGAACATGGCCCAATCCACAGAATACAGGGAGATTAGCATCCGAACATGGCCCAATCCGCAGAATACAGGGAGATTAGCATCCGAACATGGCCCAATCTGCAGAATACAGGGAGATTAGCATCCGAACATGGCCCAATCCACAGAATACAGGACGATTAGCATCCGAACATGGCCAATCCACAGAATACAGGGCGATTAGCATCCAAACATGGCCAATCCACAGAATACAGGACGATTAGCATCCGAACATGGCCAATCCACAGAATACAGGACGATTAGCATCCGAACATGGCCAATCCACAGAATACAGGGCGATTAGCATCCGAACATGGCCCAATCCACAGAATACAGGGCGATTAGCATCCGAACATGGCCCAATCCACAGAATACAGGGCGATTAGCATCCGAACATGGCCAATCCACAGAATACAGGGCGATTAGCATCCGAACATGACCCAATCCACAGAATACAGGACGATTAGCATCCGAACATGGCCCAATCCACAGAATACAGGACGATTAGCATCTGAACATGACCCAATCTGCAGAATACAGGGCGATTAGCATCCGAACATGGCCCAATCCACAGAATACAGGGCGATTAGCATCCGAACATGACCCAATCTGCAGAATACAGGGCGATTAGCATCCGAACATGCCCCAATCCACAGAACACAGGGCGATTAGCATCCGAACATGCCCCAATCCACAGAATACAGGGCGATTAGCATCCGAACATGGCCCAATCCACAGAATACAGGGCGATTAGCATCCGAACATGACCCAATCCACAGAATACAGGGCGATTAGCATCCGAACATGGCAGAGGTGAAGGATATCTCTCCATTAATCTGTCACAGTTCGGTGTCTGGATGAAGAATAATGCAGAGAACGATTTTCCTTTTGGAGCTGAGCTGCAGTTACTGACCTGTATATATGTTACTCACATATATGGCGCCCTCATAATCCATAGCGCTGTACAGACATCATCATCACTCTCCCCAATGGATCTCACAATCTATATTCCCTATCACAATGTCTTTGGAGTAATGTGGTGCCATTTTCGGAAAAAAAAAGAAAAGCTTAGTTTGGACAATGCATTTATTTTTACCCCTGGGCAGTATTTTACTCTAATATGTGGCATATAATGCTCGATGATGACCCTTAATCTAGCACCATCGCTCTCCACCCTCCAGGATAGCACACAATGATGATGACCCTTAATCCAGCACCATCGCTCTCCACCCTCCAGGATAGAGCACAATGATGATGACCCTTAATCCAGCACCATCGCTCTCCACCCTCCAGGATAGAGCACAGTGATGATGACCCTTAATCCAGCACCATCGCTCTCCACCCTCCAGGATAGAGCACAATGATGATGACCCTTAATCCAGCATCATCGCTCTCCACCCTCCAGGATAGCGCACAGTGATGATGACTCTTAATCCAGCACCATCGCTCTCCACCCTCCAGGATAGAGCACAATGATGATGACCCTTAATCCAGCACCATCGCTCTCCACCCTCCAGGATAGCGCACAATGATGATGACACTTAATCCAGCATCATCGCTCTCCACCCTCCAGGATAGAGCACAATGATGATGACTCTTAATCCAGCACCATCGCTCTCCACCCTCCAGGATAGAGCACAATGATGATGACTCTTAATCCAGCACCATCGCTCTCCACCCTCCAGGATAGAGCACAATGATGATGACTCTTAATCCAGCACCATCGCTCTCCACCCTCCAGGATAGAGCACAATGATGATGACCCTTAATCCAGCACCATCGCTCTCCACCCTCCAGGATAGAGCACAATGATGATGACCCTTAATCCAGCACCATCGCTCTCCACCCTCCAGGATAGCGCACAATGATAATGACTCTTAATCCAGCACCATCGCTCTCCACCCTCCAGGATAGAGCACAATGATGATGACCCTTAATCCAGCACCATCGCTCTCCACCCTCCAGGATAGAGCACAGTGATGATGACCCTTAATCCAGCACCATCGCTCTCCACCCTCCAGGATAGCACACAATGATGATGACTCTTAATCCAGCATCATCGCTCTCCACCCTCCAGGATAGCACACAATGATGATGACTCTTAATCCAGCATCATCGCTCTCCACCCTCCAGGATAGAGCACAGTGATGATGACTCTTAATCCAGCACCATCGCTCTCCACCCTCCAGGATAGAGCACAGTGATGATGACCCTTAATCCAGCACCATCGCTCTCCACCCTCCAGGATAGAGCACAATGATGATGACCCTTAATCCAGCACCATCGCTCTCCACCCTCCAGGATAGAGCACAATGATGATGACTCTTAATCCAGCATCATCGCTCTCCACCCTCCAGGATAGCACACAATGATGATGACTCTTAATCCAGCACCATCGCTCTCCACCCTCCAGGATAGCACACAATGATGATGACTCTTAATCCAGCATCATCGCTCTCCACCCTCCAGGATAGAGCACAATGATGATGACTCTTAATCCAGCACCATCGCTCTCCACCCTCCAGGATAGCGCACAATGATGATGACCCTTAATCCAGCATCATCGCTCTCCACCCTCCAGGATAGTGCACAATGATGATGACTCTTAATCCAGCATCATCTCTCTCCACCCTCCAGGATAGTGCACAATGATGATGACCCTTAATCCAGCACCATCGCTCTCCACCCTCCAGGATAGAGCACAATGATGATGACCCTTAATCCAGCACCATCGCTCTCCACCCTCCAGGATAGCACACAATGATGATGACCCTTAATCCAGCACCATCGCTCTCCACCCTCCAGGATAGTGCACAATGATAATGACCCTTAATCCAGCACCATCGCACTCCACCCTCCAGGATAGAGCACAATGATGATGACCCTTAATCCAGTACCATCGCTCTCCACCCTCCAGGATAGAGCACAATGATGATGACTCTTAATCCAGCACCATCGCTCTCCACCCTCCAGGATAGCACACAATGATGATGACCCTTAATCCAGCACCATCGCTCTCCACCTTCCAGGATAGAGCACAATGATGATGACCCTTAATCCAGCACCATCGCTCTCCACCCTCCAGGATAGCGCACAATGATAATGACCCTTAATCCAGCACCATCGCTCTCCACCCTCCAGGATAGCGCACAATGATAATGACCCTTAATCCAGCACCATCGCTCTCCACTCTCCAGGATAGAGCACAATGATGATGACTCTTAATCCAGCACCATCGCACTCCACCCTCCAGGATAGAGCACAATGATGATGACCCTTAATCCAGCACCATCGCTCTCCACCCTCCAGGATAGAGCACAATGATAATGACCCTTAATCCAGCACCATCGCTCTCCACCCTCCAGGATAGCACACAATGATGATGACCCTTAATCCAGCACCATCGCTCTCCACCCTCCAGGATAGTGCACAATGATGATGACCCTTAATCCAGCACCATCGCTCTCCACCCTCCAGGATAGAGCACAATGATGATGACCCTTAATCCAGCACCATCGCTCTCCACCTTCCAGGATAGAGCACAATGATGATGACCCTTAATCCAGCACCATCGCTCTCCACCCTCCAGGATAGCGCACAATGATGATGACCCTTAATCCAGCACCATTGCTCTCCACCCTCCAGGATAGCGCACAATGATAATGACCCTTAATCCAGCACCATCGCTCTCCACCCTCCAGGATAGCGCACAATGATAATGACCCTTAATCCAGCACCATCGCTCTCCACCCTCCAGGATAGAGCACAATGATGATGACTCTTAATCCAGCACCATCGCACTCCACCCTCCAGGATAGAGCACAATGATGATGACCCTTAATCCAGCACCATCGCTCTCCACCCTCCAGGATAGAGCACAATGATAATGACCCTTAATCCAGCACCATCGCTCTCCACCCTCCAGGATAGCACACAATGATGATGACCCTTAATCCAGCACCATCGCTCTCCACCCTCCAGGATAGTGCACAATGATAATGACCCTTAATCCAGCACCATCGCTCTCCACCCTCCAGGATAGTGCACAATGATAATGACCCTTAATCCAGCACCATCGCTCTCCACCCTCCAGGATAGAGCACAATGATGATGACCCTTAATCCAGCACCATCGCACTCCACCCTCCAGGATAGAGCACAATGATGATGACCCTTAATCCAGCACCATCGCTCTCCACCCTCCAGGATAGAGCACAATGATGATGACCCTTAATCCAGCACCATCGCTCTCCACCCTCCAGGATAGCACACAATGATGATGACCCTTAATCCAGCACCATCGCTCTCCACCCTCCAGGATAGAGCACAATGATGATGACCCTTAATCCAGCACCATCGCTCTCCACCCTCCAGGATAGTGCACAATGATAATGACCCTTAATCCAGCACCATCGCTCTCCACCCTCCAGGATAGTGCACAATGATCCTTAATCCAGCACCATCGCACTCCACCCTCCAGGATAGAGCACAATGATGATGACCCTTAATCCAGCACCATCGCTCTCCACCCTCCAGGATAGAGCACAATGATGATGACCCTTAATCCAGCACCATCGCTGTCCACCCTCCAGGATAACGCACAATGATGATGACTCTTAATCCAGCACCATCGCTCTCCACCCTCCAGGATAGAGCACAATGATGATGACCCTTAATCCAGCACCATCGCTCTCCACCCTCCAGGATAACGCACAATGATGATGACTCTTAATCCAGCACCATCGCTCTCCACCCTCCAGGATAGCGCACAATGATGATGACTCTTAATCCAGCACCATCGCTCTCCACCCTCCAGGATAGCGCACAATGATGCCATTTATCTAGTATACACCACACATAGCTTTGGGTCACATTGGAGAATATATTGCCTATAATATCCGATGTGATGTTTTCCACGCAATCAGTATTATTCGACAAGCCCTGGTTTTAAAGGGGTTGTCCAGGATTAGAAAAACTTGGTGACTTTCTTTGAGAAACAGCACCCCCCTTAAACATGTCGGGTGTATGGTACTGCAACTCAGCCCCATTGAAGTGAATGAATCTCAGCTCTAATACCATATGCACCGGCCATAGTCAGGATTTGCTCCATTCTAAAGGGCATTTTACAGCCCTACTCTTGAGATTGGTGGATTCCAGTGGTCCGGAACCCACTAAACCAGAAAGTTACAGGATTATTCCCAAAAAACAAGTTCTCTCTATTTACAGCATAGGGGATATGTTTGTAATCATTAGGGGTCTCCAGAAATCTTAAGATTTGTGCTCTGGAACCCCCAGAATGGGACCCTGCAACGCATTGTTTATTGGAGCAGAGGAGCAAACGCTCGACCGTGGCTGCATTCATTGTTTTTGGGAGGAGAAAGCAGAGCAGTGTCATTGGGTCGGTCAGAGAACTTGGCCACCTCTGCTCCATCCATGTCGCCCCATTCTGGGAGTTTCCGACCTTCCATCTTAGAATCCATTGAGGTCCCAGTAATAAGTAAGGTATCGCTCGTGGACAGAGTATAACTTTTTTTCGGGAATAACCCTTTAATAATAAGAATGACCCTTTTACAACAGGGGCTACATATTATAGCTCCATAGTCACTGTGCACAGCTTAGTCAGGTGTCCGGGACCTTGTATTCAGATGTCCATAGGGAGCCATTGTTAATTTAAAGGGAAAAGACAAGTCCTTTAAGGAAACCTATAAATCTTGATTGTATAGTTATTGTAATTTCTTAAATTTACCTGGCACTGTGAATAATTATGTGCGGCAAGGAAAGATAAAAGCCTGTAACAGCACAGATGTATTTGACATTGGAGAAGACGTCTACAAGTAAAATCCATACTGGCAGACTAATCTACGAGTTAAAACGAAATTCTCCTGCATTTCTGAGAGACGCTTCTATACGGCTTTGTCTTTGGAGCCGGATTCCTGCGGCTGTGCAATTTTCCCCCCATTTTAAGAAGTTGAAATCCCTAAACCTTTGATCCGCGACGAGAATAAAACATCCACTAACGCATTACCACTTATGTTAATATGACAGCAACTCAATTTTTTCAAGTGCTGATCAATTTTCAGCAATCTACACTTCATACATTATGGATTTCAAAGGAAACTTGGGCTTTTCGGTGAAATGTCGCAAGGTTAACTGGTTGGTACGCGCAGATTCCCGCTCCCCAGGGTCCAATCACGGCCGCAGCGTTTGTAATGCACTCAATAAAATAACAAAAGCAAACAAGGCGCCATTGTTTGGAGCAGATAATCAAGCGTTCTGTAAACCCCGACATCACAACTTATTATGCTCCAAACAATACGAGGAGGAGGAAGATTCCATTTGGCTCCAAACTTCAAGCTTTGCTCGGTCTCAGGCTTCTTCCATCTACATAATCACGGATGTCGCAGTCGTCGAAGGTCGCCTTATAAACACAATTAAATGGCTTGTGATGGGATTTATGGTCCGGGGACTGCTCCCAGTACATGGAGTCACATCGGAGGATGTATTCCGCAGTGACGGAGGCATTAATAGGCTCATCCAGCTATATCAATAAAGCTTCCTAATTGTATACTCAAAACTTATGCAAATTTTTACTATTTTCATTATCTCTGCTTGCCATCAGTGAATATGTAGACATTTTTGTTTATATCCAGAAGATCAAAATTTGGTCAAATGCTCCTCGAAGAAAACCATTACTTCCAATATTACACTATGTGATGATACTTTACAGAGATGGATGGATGGCTGTGTGTTACGTCACCGCCGGAGTCTGCTCCAGCGGCTTCTGCTGCGATCCCCAGGCGACGCCATGTTCCTGCCGTGGATGGTGCTGGTGATGGGAGAGGAGTCGATGCCAGCGGCACCGGTGGGCGCAGGCTCCGATCATCCACTGGGCTGGCTTATCTTGGGATCTGCAGTACCGCTGGCTGACTGTGGGTGGCGTGTGTCTTCCAGCTGAAGTTGCCAGCGTTCAGCTACAGCCAATGGGAAGACACCACACCCTTCTTATTCCCCCTCCTGTCACATGACCACTGCCAGAGATAGTTCTGATTTCCTGGCTCCTGGTCCACCCTATTCTGTTTTGTGATTCCTGTGTGCTGACTTCTGCATGTTTTCTGACTACCTCTCCTGCCTGCTGTTTTTGTACCTCGCTGCCCGATCCGGATTTGACCTCTGCTCCATTTTCTGGTTACGTCCTTGTCTGCCGATTCTGTCCCTGTTCTTCTATTCCTGGTTTGACCCTGCCTGACGACTACTCTCATCGGACTGCGGCCTTCCACAGGTAGTGATCTCCAGGGCCCTGTGTAATTCCAAATACCTGTATAGGGGTTAAAGGGTTTCAGGGTTCTGGGGGTCCTGCTTGGCGAGTGGCTTCCCTCTAGTCTGTCCATTACATCCCCCCTGAGTCTGTTGATCCAGGCAGGCGTTACACTGTGTAGGAGGTGGTCGTGTTACCCCCACTCCTACTGTGTTTTATGCTGGTGTATACTTTAATATTTAATGTATAATGTATTAAGATTGTACGAATGTAGCAGTGTTAGCCACTTCATAGTTACAGAGGGAGCTTAGAGCAAGGTGGGAGGAGTGACAGATGGCCAGGGGGTTGGATGGACAGGTGGGCCATGTGGGGTGCCAGTTCTGTAGTAGGGTTTCTGGAGTGAACACGTGACCTTGTAACTTCGGTCCATCAGGGAACTCAGTGGTATCCTCTAAGGGTCCGGAGCCTATGGCTCACCTCGGGATGAGCTTACAAGAGTCCAGGGGCTAGAGAGACGTGCCTGAGAAAGAGTTTCTCGGGACGGGCCTACGGAAGTCGAGAGGCTAGAAGCCATCCAAGGCAATAAATAAACCACAGGCAGCCCAGAAGAGTAGAACGGGGGGGAGGTGGAGGCATAGGTCCGGCAACTGGAAGACTAGGTCTCAGGCAGCTGGATGGGCCAAACGGAGTGCCCCGGGAAACAGTGGCATGCAGCAGAACCGAATAAACTGTGGCCATGTTTGTTGCCAAGGTGAAAGACCTAATAAATCAGTTACTGTTGTTTTACCAAGAATTCTCCAGTGTCTCTCTGCTACGTCTAGAATGGTGACTGGCTGCGGGGTGGTTGACGCTGTCCTGAAAAAGACAGTAAGGGGTACTTTGCACGTTGCGACATCGCTACTGTGATCTTGTCGGGGTCAAATTGAAAGTGACGCACATCCGGCGCCGGTAACGACGTCACAACATGTAAAGGCTAGAAGCACCGATAAACGAACGTAAAAGCGTCGAAAATCGGTGATCTGTGTAGTGTCGGTCATTTCCATAATTTCACTGCAGCGACAGGTGCGATGTTGTTCCTCGTTCCTGCGGCAGCACACATCGCTGTGTATGAAGCCGCAGGAGCGAGGAACATCTCCTACCTGCCTCTACCGGCTATGCGGAAGGAAGGAGGTGGGCGGGATGTTACGTCCCGCTCATCTCCGCCCCTCCGCTTCTATTGGCTGCCTGCCGTGTGACATCGCTGTGACGCCGCACAACCCGCCCCCTTAGGAAGGAGGCGGGTCGCCGGCCAGAGCGACGTGGCAGGGCAGGTAAGTGCATGTGAAGTTGCCGTAGCGATAATGTTCGCTACGGCAGCTATCACAAGAGATCGCATCTGCGACGGGGGCGGGGACTATCGCGCTCAGCATCACTACAATCAGCTAGCGATGTCGCAGCGTGCAAAGTACCCCTAAGAGACGCACACGCCGTTTACAAGTATTGATTCTCTCTGGCGAAGGAGTGCGGAGCCCTCACAGCCCGGCGTCTTCACCTTCCTTTGGATGGATGGATGGATGGATAGATGCATAGACGGATAGACTGATGGACGGATGGACAAATAGATAGATTACATAGCAAAGCTTTCATCCTATCTTGACATTTCCACGGCAGTAAACGGTAAAAACATGTTATTTGCAGCCGGCGATGTTGTGCAGTGCAATATTTTTTTCCTCTTGTTTTGAGGGAATGTTGTAAATTGAAGCTTTGGCGGTTATAATAATAGGGCACTTTAGCTAATGTTCAGGTATAAGTCCCAAGTGTCTCGGCTTGCGAGGCGTCACGGGAGGTCTGCACAGCTGGTGCGGGAGGTTACCTGCGCCTCGGGGCTTATTCACAGTTATTCAGTTTATGTTACTGGAGCATTTCTATAATAATAGAAGCGTGTGTAACAGATACAGTGAATATCCTCGCCTGGATAGCCACAGCTGGACGCACACTTTATCAACATATGGTTACAATCAAACATTTTTTTCTTCTATTTTTTTCCCATCATTACCCTATTATTACCCATAGACACAGCAGATTGTTCTATATTCAGGTCAACAAGGTTCCCAAACCATGAAAGCTGTGGATTAGACAATCACACTTCATAGATTTACATAGATCACCCGATTAGGATGATTCCTTCTTATGACATGAAATCATTGCTACAGATCGGGTCTCAAATGGTTACAATTGTAGACTTTATCCCATTATTTGTAGAATTGCAGTGATCAATGTCCCCAGAAAAAGGAGGTAGACAGCAGCCAAGCTCTAACAGAAAAAAGGCTTGTGCGTGGGCGGGGTTTACATGGAGATCTTGACTCCACCCCCGCTTAAAAACTGAAATAGAAATATGGGAACATCACAAGGGATTTAGGGCCAAAATTGATGTAACTAAAATATAATAGATAATAATTCATGACCATCTTAGGCAATCGTGTCCTCTAAAGAAAAATAATACATCAAAATGACATCAATTAACCTTTGGGGCAATAAACTTCTTCTCCCGTGGTGCAATATTCCCAGTTTATTGATAATAAGAAAAACACATCTATTTTTACTGTTTATATGAAAACCTTTTGTCTGCAGATGTGAAGTGTGAAAAACACATTAGACCTCACACTTTCACTTGTCACTTCTCGATCGCTGACATTTCTGATCTTTTTCTGTCTCTGTTCATTATTATTCTAATTATCACAGCGTATTCTTATCACTTGTGGCCATTTACTGAGCCTTGTATTAGAAAAGGGGGGGCAGATTCCAGGGTAAAATTGCAAAACTGCCCTTAAGGCGCACCAATCACCAGGATTTTTGTATATAAGCTAAAGTCAGGGCTATACTGGCGCTATCAGGCGGAGTCTATACATACAGTGCTATACTGGCGCTATCAGGCGGAGTCTATACATACAGTGCTATACTGGCGCTATCAGGCTGAGTCTATACATACAGTGCTATACTGGCGCTATCAGGCTGATTCTATATATACAGTGCTATACTGGCGCTATCAGGCTGATTCTATACATACAGTGCTATACTGGCACTATCAGGCTGATTCTATACATACAGTGCTATACTGGCACTATCAGGCTGAGTCTATACATACAGTGCTATACTGGCGCTATCAGGTTGAGTCTATACATACAGCAGTATACTGGCACTATCAGGCTGAGTCTATACATACAGTGCTATACTGGCACTATCAGGCTGAGTCTATACATACAGTGCTATACTGGCACTATCAGGCTGAGTCTATACATACAGTGCTATACTGGCACTATCAGGCTGAGTCTATACATACAGTGCTATACTGGCACTATCAGGCTGATTCTATATATACAGTGCTATACTGGCACTATCAGGCTGATTTTATACATACAGTGCTATACTGGCACTATCAGGCTGAGTCTATACATACAGTGCTATACTGGTGCTATCAGGCTGATTCTATACATACAGTGCTATACTGGCGCTATCAGGCTGAGTCTATACATACAGTGCTATACTCGCACTATCAGGCGGAGTCTATACATGCAGTGCTATACTGGCGCTATCAGGCTGAGTCTATACATACAGTGCTATACTCGCACTATCAGGCGGCGTCTATACATACAGTGCTATACTGGCACTATCAGGCGGAGTCTATACATACAGTGCTATACTGGAACTATCAGGCGGAGTCTATACATACAGTGCTATACTGGCACTATCAGGCTGATTCTATACATACAGTGCTATACTGGCACTATCAGGCTGATTCTATACATACAGTGTTATACTGGCACTATCAGGCTGATTCTATACATATAGTGCTATACTGGCACTATCAGGCTGATTCTATACATACAGTGCTATACTGGCACTATCAGGCGGAGTCTATACATACAGTGCTATACTGGCACTATCAGGCTGATTCTATACATACAGTGCTATACTGGCACTATCAGGCTGATTCTATACATACAGTGCTATACTGGCGCTATCAGGCTGATTCTATACATACAGTGCTATACTGGCACTATCAGGCTGAGTCTATACATACAGTGCTATACTGGCACTATCAGGCTGATTCTATACATACAGTGCTATACTGGCACTATCAGGCTGATTCTATACATTCAGTGCTATACTCGCACTATCAGGCGGAGTCTATACATACAGTGCTATACTGGCACTATCAGGCGGAGTCTATACATTCAGTGCTATACTCGCACTATCAGGTGGAGTCTATACATACAGTGCTATACTGGCACTATCAGGCTGAGTCTATACATACAGTGCTATACTGGCGCTATCAGGCTGATTCTATACATACAGTGCTATACTGGCACTATCAGGCTGAGTCTATACATACAGTGCTATACTGGCGCTATCAGGCTGATTCTATACATACAGTGCTATACTGGCACTATCAGGCTGATTCTATACATACAGTGCTATACTGGCACTATCAGGCTGAGTCTATACATACAGTGCTATACTCGCACTATCAGGCGGAGTCTATACATACAGTGCTATACTGGCGCTATCAGGCTGATTCTATACATACAGTGCTATACTGGCATTATCAGGCTGATTCTATACATACAGTGCTATACTGGCACTATCAGGCTGAGTCTATACATACAGTGCTATACTGGCATTATCAGGCTGATTCTACACATACAGTGCTATACTGGCACTATCAGGCTGAGTCTATACATACAGTGCTATACTGGCATTATCAGGCTGATTTTATACATACAGTGCAATACTGGCACTATCAGGCTGAGTCTATACATACAGTGCTATACTGGCACTATCAGGCTGAGTCTATACATACAGTGCTATACTGGCACTATCAGGCTGAGTCTATACATACAGTGCTATACTGGCACTATCAGGCTGATTCTATATATACAGTGCTATACTGGCACTATCAGGCTGAGACTATACATACAGTGCTATACTGGCACTATCAGGCTGATTCTATACATACAGTGCTATACTGGCGCTATCAGGCGGATTCTATACACACAGTGCTATACTGGCGCTATCAGGCTGATTCTATACATACAGTGCTATACTGGCACTATCAGGCTGAGTCTATACATACAGTGCTATACTGGCACTATCAGGCTGATTCTATACATACAGTGCTATACTGGCACTATCAGGCTGATTCTATACATTCAGTGCTATACTCGCACTATCAGGCGGAGTCTATACATACAGTGCTATACTGGCACTATCAGGCGGAGTCTATACATTCAGTGCTATACTCGCACTATCAGGTGGAGTCTATACATACAGTGCTATACTGGCACTATCAGGCTGAGTCTATACATACAGTGCTATACTGGCATTATCAGGCTGATTCTACACATACAGTGCTATACTGGCACTATCAGGCTGAGTCTATACATACAGTGCTATACTGGCATTATCAGGCTGATTTTATACATACAGTGCAATACTGGCACTATCAGGCTGAGTCTATACATACAGTGCTATACTGGCACTATCAGGCTGAGTCTATACATACAGTGCTATACTGGCACTATCAGGCTGAGTCTATACATACAGTGCTATACTGGCACTATCAGGCTGATTCTATATATACAGTGCTATACTGGCACTATCAGGCTGAGACTATACATACAGTGCTATACTGGCACTATCAGGCTGATTCTCTACATACAGTGCTATACTGGCGCTATCAGGCGGATTCTATACACACAGTGCTATACTGGCGCTATCAGGCTGATTCTATACATACAGTGCTATACTGGCACTATCAGGCTGAGTCTATACATACAGTGCTATACTGGCACTATCAGGCTGATTCTATACATACAGTGCTATACTGGCACTATCAGGCTGATTCTATACATTCAGTGCTATACTCGCACTATCAGGCGGAGTCTATACATACAGTGCTATACTGGCACTATCAGGCGGAGTCTATACATTCAGTGCTATACTCGCACTATCAGGTGGAGTCTATACATACAGTGCTATACTGGCACTATCAGGCTGATTCTATACATACAGTGCTATACTGGCACTATCAGGCTGATTCTATACATTCAGTGCTATACTCGCACTATCAGGCGGAGTCTATACATACAGTGCTATACTGGCACTATCAGGCGGAGTCTATACATTCAGTGCTATACTCGCACTATCAGGTGGAGTCTATACATACAGTGCTATACTGGCACTATCAGGATGAGTCTATACATACAGTGCTATACTGGCGCTATCAGGCTGATTCTATACATACAGTGCTATACTGGCACTATCAGGCTGAGTCTATACATACAGTGCTATACTGGCGCTATCAGGCTGATTCTATACATACAGTGCTATACTGGCACTATCAGGCTGATTCTATACATACAGTGCTATACTGGCACTATCAGGCTGAGTCTATACATACAGTGCTATACTCGCACTATCAGGCGGAGTCTATACATACAGTGCTATACTGGCGCTATCAGGCTGATTCTATACATACAGTGCTATACTGGCATTATCAGGCTGAGTCTATACATACAGTGCTATACTGGCACTATCAGGCTGAGTCTATACATACAGTGCTATACTGGCACTATCAGGCTGAGTCTATACATACAGTGCTATACTGGCACTATCAGGCTGATTCTATATATACAGTGCTATACTGGCACTATCAGGCTGAGACTATACATACAGTTCTATACTGGCACTATCAGGCTGATTCTATACATACAGTGCTATACTGGCGCTATCAGGCGGATTCTATACACACAGTGCTATACTGGCGCTATCAGGCTGATTCTATACATACAGTGCTATACTGGCACTATCAGGCTGAGTCTATACATACAGTGCTATACTGGCACTATCAGGCTGATTCTATACATACAGTGCTATACTGGCACTATCAGGCTGAGTCTATACATACAGTGCTATACTCGCACTATCAGGCGGAGTCTATACATACAGTGCTATACTGGCGCTATCAGGCTGATTCTATACATACAGTGCTATACTGGCATTATCAGGCTGATTCTATACATACAGTGCTATACTGGCACTATCAGGCTGAGTCTATACATACAGTGCTATACTGGCATTATCAGGCTGATTCTACACATACAGTGCTATACTGGCACTATCAGGCTGAGTCTATACATACAGTGCTATACTGGCATTATCAGGCTGATTTTATACATACAGTGCAATACTGGCACTATCAGGCTGAGTCTATACATACAGTGCTATACTGGCACTATCAGGCTGAGTCTATACATACAGTGCTATACTGGCACTATCAGGCTGAGTCTATACATACAGTGCTATACTGGCACTATCAGGCTGATTCTATATATACAGTGCTATACTGGCACTATCAGGCTGAGACTATACATACAGTGCTATACTGGCACTATCAGGCTGATTCTATACATACAGTGCTATACTGGCGCTATCAGGCGGATTCTATACACACAGTGCTATACTGGCGCTATCAGGCTGATTCTATACATACAGTGCTATACTGGCACTATCAGGCTGAGTCTATACATACAGTGCTATACTGGCACTATAAGGCTGATTCTATACATACAGTGCTATACTGGCACTATCAGGCTGATTCTATACATACAGTGCTATACTGGCACTATCAGGCGGAGTCTATACATACAGTGCTATACTGGCACTATCAGGCTGATTCTATACATACAGTGCTATACTGGCACTATCAGGCTGATTCTATACATACAGTGCTATACTGGCGCTATCAGGCTGATTCTATACATACAGTGCTATACTGGCACTATCAGGCTGAGTCTATACATACAGTGCTATACTGGCACTATCAGGCTGATTCTATACATACAGTGCTATACTGGCACTATCAGGCTGATTCTATACATTCAGTGCTATACTCGCACTATCAGGCGGAGTCTATACATACAGTGCTATACTGGCACTATCAGGCGGAGTCTATACATTCAGTGCTATACTCGCACTATCAGGTGGAGTCTATACATACAGTGCTATACTGGCACTATCAGGCTGAGTCTATACATACAGTGCTATACTGGCGCTATCAGGCTGATTCTATACATACAGTGCTATACTGGCACTATCAGGCTGAGTCTATACATACAGTGCTATACTGGCGCTATCAGGCTGATTCTATACATACAGTGCTATACTGGCACTATCAGGCTGATTCTATACATACAGTGCTATACTGGCACTATCAGGCTGAGTCTATACATACAGTGCTATACTCGCACTATCAGGCGGAGTCTATACATACAGTGCTATACTGGCGCTATCAGGCTGATTCTATACATACAGTGCTATACTGGCATTATCAGGCTGATTCTATACATACAGTGCTATACTGGCACTATCAGGCTGAGTCTATACATACAGTGCTATACTGGCATTATCAGGCTGATTCTACACATACAGTGCTATACTGGCACTATCAGGCGGAGTCTATACATTCAGTGCTATACTCGCACTATCAGGTGGAGTCTATACATACAGTGCTATACTGGCACTATCAGGCTGAGTCTATACATACAGTGCTATACTGGCGCTATCAGGCTGATTCTATACATACAGTGCTATACTGGCACTATCAGGCTGAGTCTATACATACAGTGCTATACTGGCGCTATCAGGCTGATTCTATACATACAGTGCTATACTGGCACTATCAGGCTGATTCTATACATACAGTGCTATACTGGCACTATCAGGCTGAGTCTATACATACAGTGCTATACTCGCACTATCAGGCGGAGTCTATACATACAGTGCTATACTGGCGCTATCAGGCTGATTCTATACATACAGTGCTATACTGGCATTATCAGGCTGATTCTATACATACAGTGCTATACTGGCACTATCAGGCTGAGTCTATACATACAGTGCTATACTGGCATTATCAGGCTGATTCTACACATACAGTGCTATACTGGCACTATCAGGCTGAGTCTATACATACAGTGCTATACTGGCATTATCAGGCTGATTTTATACATACAGTGCAATACTGGCACTATCAGGCTGAATCTATACATACAGTGCTATACTGGCACTATCAGGCTGAGTCTATACATACAGTGCTATACTGGCACTATCAGGCTGAGTCTATACATACAGTGCTATACTGGCACTATCAGGCTGATTCTATATATACAGTGCTATACTGGCACTATCAGGCTGAGACTATACATACAGTGCTATACTGGCACTATCAGGCTGATTCTATACATACAGTGCTATACTGGCGCTATCAGGCGGATTCTATACACACAGTGCTATACTGGCGCTATCAGGCTGATTCTATACATACAGTGCTATACTGGCACTATCAGGCTGAGTCTATACATACAGTGCTATACTGGCACTATCAGGCTGATTCTATACATACAGTGCTATACTGGCACTATCAGGCTGATTCTATACATTCAGTGCTATACTCGCACTATCAGGCGGAGTCTATACATACAGTGCTATACTGGCACTATCAGGCGGAGTCTATACATTCAGTGCTATACTCGCACTATCAGGTGGAGTCTATACATACAGTGCTATACTGGCACTATCAGGCTGAGTCTATACATACAGTGCTATACTGGCATTATCAGGCTGATTCTACACATACAGTGCTATACTGGCACTATCAGGCTGAGTCTATACATACAGTGCTATACTGGCATTATCAGGCTGATTTTATACATACAGTGCAATACTGGCACTATCAGGCTGAGTCTATACATACAGTGCTATACTGGCACTATCAGGCTGAGTCTATACATACAGTGCTATACTGGCACTATCAGGCTGAGTCTATACATACAGTGCTATACTGGCACTATCAGGCTGATTCTATATATACAGTGCTATACTGGCACTATCAGGCTGAGACTATACATACAGTGCTATACTGGCACTATCAGGCTGATTCTCTACATACAGTGCTATACTGGCGCTATCAGGCGGATTCTATACACACAGTGCTATACTGGCGCTATCAGGCTGATTCTATACATACAGTGCTATACTGGCACTATCAGGCTGAGTCTATACATACAGTGCTATACTGGCACTATCAGGCTGATTCTATACATACAGTGCTATACTGGCACTATCAGGCTGATTCTATACATTCAGTGCTATACTCGCACTATCAGGCGGAGTCTATACATACAGTGCTATACTGGCACTATCAGGCGGAGTCTATACATTCAGTGCTATACTCGCACTATCAGGTGGAGTCTATACATACAGTGCTATACTGGCACTATCAGGCTGATTCTATACATACAGTGCTATACTGGCACTATCAGGCTGATTCTATACATTCAGTGCTATACTCGCACTATCAGGCGGAGTCTATACATACAGTGCTATACTGGCACTATCAGGCGGAGTCTATACATTCAGTGCTATACTCGCACTATCAGGTGGAGTCTATACATACAGTGCTATACTGGCACTATCAGGATGAGTCTATACATACAGTGCTATACTGGCGCTATCAGGCTGATTCTATACATACAGTGCTATACTGGCACTATCAGGCTGAGTCTATACATACAGTGCTATACTGGCGCTATCAGGCTGATTCTATACATACAGTGCTATACTGGCACTATCAGGCTGATTCTATACATACAGTGCTATACTGGCACTATCAGGCTGAGTCTATACATACAGTGCTATACTCGCACTATCAGGCGGAGTCTATACATACAGTGCTATACTGGCGCTATCAGGCTGATTCTATACATACAGTGCTATACTGGCATTATCAGGCTGAGTCTATACATACAGTGCTATACTGGCACTATCAGGCTGAGTCTATACATACAGTGCTATACTGGCACTATCAGGCTGAGTCTATACATACAGTGCTATACTGGCACTATCAGGCTGATTCTATATATACAGTGCTATACTGGCACTATCAGGCTGAGACTATACATACAGTTCTATACTGGCACTATCAGGCTGATTCTATACATACAGTGCTATACTGGCGCTATCAGGCGGATTCTATACACACAGTGCTATACTGGCGCTATCAGGCTGATTTTATACATACAGTGCAATACTGGCACTATCAGGCTGAGTCTATACATACAGTGCTATACTGGCACTATCAGGCTGAGTCTATACATACAGTGCTATACTGGCACTATCAGGCTGAGTCTATACATACAGTGCTATACTGGCACTATCAGGCTGATTCTATATATACAGTGCTATACTGGCACTATCAGGCTGAGACTATACATACAGTGCTATACTGGCACTATCAGGCTGATTCTCTACATACAGTGCTATACTGGCGCTATCAGGCGGATTCTATACACACAGTGCTATACTGGCGCTATCAGGCTGATTCTATACATACAGTGCTATACTGGCACTATCAGGCTGAGTCTATACATACAGTGCTATACTGGCACTATCAGGCTGATTCTATACATACAGTGCTATACTGGCACTATCAGGCTGATTCTATACATTCAGTGCTATACTCGCACTATCAGGCGGAGTCTATACATACAGTGCTATACTGGCACTATCAGGCGGAGTCTATACATTCAGTGCTATACTCGCACTATCAGGTGGAGTCTATACATACAGTGCTATACTGGCACTATCAGGCTGATTCTATACATACAGTGCTATACTGGCACTATCAGGCTGATTCTATACATTCAGTGCTATACTCGCACTATCAGGCGGAGTCTATACATACAGTGCTATACTGGCACTATCAGGCGGAGTCTATACATTCAGTGCTATACTCGCACTATCAGGTGGAGTCTATACATACAGTGCTATACTGGCACTATCAGGATGAGTCTATACATACAGTGCTATACTGGCGCTATCAGGCTGATTCTATACATACAGTGCTATACTGGCACTATCAGGCTGAGTCTATACATACAGTGCTATACTGGCACTATCAGGCTGATTCTATACATACAGTGCTATACTGGCACTATCAGGCTGATTCTATACATACAGTGCTATACTGGCACTATCAGGCTGAGTCTATACATACAGTGCTATACTCGCACTATCAGGCGGAGTCTATACATACAGTGCTATACTGGCGCTATCAGGCTGATTCTATACATACAGTGCTATACTGGCATTATCAGGCTGAGTCTATACATACAGTGCTATACTGGCACTATCAGGCTGAGTCTATACATACAGTGCTATACTGGCACTATCAGGCTGAGTCTATACATACAGTGCTATACTGGCACTATCAGGCTGATTCTATATATACAGTGCTATACTGGCACTATCAGGCTGAGACTATACATACAGTTCTATACTGGCACTATCAGGCTGATTCTATACATACAGTGCTATACTGGCGCTATCAGGCGGATTCTATACACACAGTGCTATACTGGCGCTATCAGGCTGATTCTATACATACAGTGCTATACTGGCACTATCAGGCTGAGTCTATACATACAGTGCTATACTGGCACTATCAGGCTGATTCTATACATACAGTGCTATACTGGCACTATCAGGCTGAGTCTATACATACAGTGCTATACTCGCACTATCAGGCGGAGTCTATACATACAGTGCTATACTGGCGCTATCAGGCTGATTCTATACATACAGTGCTATACTGGCATTATCAGGCTGATTCTATACATACAGTGCTATACTGGCACTATCAGGCTGAGTCTATACATACAGTGCTATACTGGCATTATCAGGCTGATTCTACACATACAGTGCTATACTGGCACTATCAGGCTGAGTCTATACATACAGTGCTATACTGGCATTATCAGGCTGATTTTATACATACAGTGCAATACTGGCACTATCAGGCTGAGTCTATACATACAGTGCTATACTGGCACTATCAGGCTGAGTCTATACATACAGTGCTATACTGGCACTATCAGGCTGAGTCTATACATACAGTGCTATACTGGCACTATCAGGCTGATTCTATATATACAGTGCTATACTGGCACTATCAGGCTGAGACTATACATACAGTGCTATACTGGCACTATCAGGCTGATTCTATACATACAGTGCTATACTGGCGCTATCAGGCGGATTCTATACACACAGTGCTATACTGGCGCTATCAGGCTGATTCTATACATACAGTGCTATACTGGCACTATCAGGCTGAGTCTATACATACAGTGCTATACTGGCACTATAAGGCTGATTCTATACATACAGTGCTATACTGGCACTATCAGGCTGATTCTATACATACAGTGCTATACTGGCACTATCAGGCGGAGTCTATACATACAGTGCTATACTGGCACTATCAGGCTGATTCTATACATACAGTGCTATACTGGCACTATCAGGCTGATTCTATACATACAGTGCTATACTGGCGCTATCAGGCTGATTCTATACATACAGTGCTATACTGGCACTATCAGGCTGAGTCTATACATACAGTGCTATACTGGCACTATCAGGCTGATTCTATACATACAGTGCTATACTGGCACTATCAGGCTGATTCTATACATTCAGTGCTATACTCGCACTATCAGGCGGAGTCTATACATACAGTGCTATACTGGCACTATCAGGCGGAGTCTATACATTCAGTGCTATACTCGCACTATCAGGTGGAGTCTATACATACAGTGCTATACTGGCACTATCAGGCTGAGTCTATACATACAGTGCTATACTGGCGCTATCAGGCTGATTCTATACATACAGTGCTATACTGGCACTATCAGGCTGAGTCTATACATACAGTGCTATACTGGCGCTATCAGGCTGATTCTATACATACAGTGCTATACTGGCACTATCAGGCTGATTCTATACATACAGTGCTATACTGGCACTATCAGGCTGAGTCTATACATACAGTGCTATACTCGCACTATCAGGCGGAGTCTATACATACAGTGCTATACTGGCGCTATCAGGCTGATTCTATACATACAGTGCTATACTGGCATTATCAGGCTGATTCTATACATACAGTGCTATACTGGCACTATCAGGCTGAGTCTATACATACAGTGCTATACTGGCATTATCAGGCTGATTCTACACATACAGTGCTATACTGGCACTATCAGGCGGAGTCTATACATTCAGTGCTATACTCGCACTATCAGGTGGAGTCTATACATACAGTGCTATACTGGCACTATCAGGCTGAGTCTATACATACAGTGCTATACTGGCGCTATCAGGCTGATTCTATACATACAGTGCTATACTGGCACTATCAGGCTGAGTCTATACATACAGTGCTATACTGGCGCTATCAGGCTGATTCTATACATACAGTGCTATACTGGCACTATCAGGCTGATTCTATACATACAGTGCTATACTGGCACTATCAGGCTGAGTCTATACATACAGTGCTATACTCGCACTATCAGGCGGAGTCTATACATACAGTGCTATACTGGCGCTATCAGGCTGATTCTATACATACAGTGCTATACTGGCATTATCAGGCTGATTCTATACATACAGTGCTATACTGGCACTATCAGGCTGAGTCTATACATACAGTGCTATACTGGCATTATCAGGCTGATTCTACACATACAGTGCTATACTGGCACTATCAGGCTGAGTCTATACATACAGTGCTATACTGGCATTATCAGGCTGATTTTATACATACAGTGCAATACTGGCACTATCAGGCTGAATCTATACATACAGTGCTATACTGGCACTATCAGGCTGAGTCTATACATACAGTGCTATACTGGCACTATCAGGCTGAGTCTATACATACAGTGCTATACTGGCACTATCAGGCTGATTCTATATATACAGTGCTATACTGGCACTATCAGGCTGAGACTATACATACAGTGCTATACTGGCACTATCAGGCTGATTCTATACATACAGTGCTATACTGGCGCTATCAGGCGGATTCTATACACACAGTGCTATACTGGCGCTATCAGGCTGATTCTATACATACAGTGCTATACTGGCACTATCAGGCTGAGTCTATACATACAGTGCTATACTGGCACTATCAGGCTGATTCTATACATACAGTGCTATACTGGCACTATCAGGCTGATTCTATACATTCAGTGCTATACTCGCACTATCAGGCGGAGTCTATACATACAGTGCTATACTGGCACTATCAGGCGGAGTCTATACATTCAGTGCTATACTCGCACTATCAGGTGGAGTCTATACATACAGTGCTATACTGGCACTATCAGGCTGAGTCTATACATACAGTGCTATACTGGCATTATCAGGCTGATTCTACACATACAGTGCTATACTGGCACTATCAGGCTGAGTCTATACATACAGTGCTATACTGGCATTATCAGGCTGATTTTATACATACAGTGCAATACTGGCACTATCAGGCTGAGTCTATACATACAGTGCTATACTGGCACTATCAGGCTGAGTCTATACATACAGTGCTATACTGGCACTATCAGGCTGAGTCTATACATACAGTGCTATACTGGCACTATCAGGCTGATTCTATATATACAGTGCTATACTGGCACTATCAGGCTGAGACTATACATACAGTGCTATACTGGCACTATCAGGCTGATTCTCTACATACAGTGCTATACTGGCGCTATCAGGCGGATTCTATACACACAGTGCTATACTGGCGCTATCAGGCTGATTCTATACATACAGTGCTATACTGGCACTATCAGGCTGAGTCTATACATACAGTGCTATACTGGCACTATCAGGCTGATTCTATACATACAGTGCTATACTGGCACTATCAGGCTGATTCTATACATTCAGTGCTATACTCGCACTATCAGGCGGAGTCTATACATACAGTGCTATACTGGCACTATCAGGCGGAGTCTATACATTCAGTGCTATACTCGCACTATCAGGTGGAGTCTATACATACAGTGCTATACTGGCACTATCAGGCTGATTCTATACATACAGTGCTATACTGGCACTATCAGGCTGATTCTATACATTCAGTGCTATACTCGCACTATCAGGCGGAGTCTATACATACAGTGCTATACTGGCACTATCAGGCGGAGTCTATACATTCAGTGCTATACTCGCACTATCAGGTGGAGTCTATACATACAGTGCTATACTGGCACTATCAGGATGAGTCTATACATACAGTGCTATACTGGCGCTATCAGGCTGATTCTATACATACAGTGCTATACTGGCACTATCAGGCTGAGTCTATACATACAGTGCTATACTGGCGCTATCAGGCTGATTCTATACATACAGTGCTATACTGGCACTATCAGGCTGATTCTATACATACAGTGCTATACTGGCACTATCAGGCTGAGTCTATACATACAGTGCTATACTCGCACTATCAGGCGGAGTCTATACATACAGTGCTATACTGGCGCTATCAGGCTGATTCTATACATACAGTGCTATACTGGCATTATCAGGCTGAGTCTATACATACAGTGCTATACTGGCACTATCAGGCTGAGTCTATACATACAGTGCTATACTGGCACTATCAGGCTGAGTCTATACATACAGTGCTATACTGGCACTATCAGGCTGATTCTATATATACAGTGCTATACTGGCACTATCAGGCTGAGACTATACATACAGTTCTATACTGGCACTATCAGGCTGATTCTATACATACAGTGCTATACTGGCGCTATCAGGCGGATTCTATACACACAGTGCTATACTGGCGCTATCAGGCTGATTCTATACATACAGTGCTATACTGGCACTATCAGGCTGAGTCTATACATACAGTGCTATACTGGCACTATCAGGCTGATTCTATACATACAGTGCTATACTGGCACTATCAGGCTGAGTCTATACATACAGTGCTATACTCGCACTATCAGGCGGAGTCTATACATACAGTGCTATACTGGCGCTATCAGGCTGATTCTATACATACAGTGCTATACTGGCATTATCAGGCTGATTCTATACATACAGTGCTATACTGGCACTATCAGGCTGAGTCTATACATACAGTGCTATACTGGCATTATCAGGCTGATTCTACACATACAGTGCTATACTGGCACTATCAGGCTGAGTCTATACATACAGTGCTATACTGGCATTATCAGGCTGATTTTATACATACAGTGCAATACTGGCACTATCAGGCTGAGTCTATACATACAGTGCTATACTGGCACTATCAGGCTGAGTCTATACATACAGTGCTATACTGGCACTATCAGGCTGAGTCTATACATACAGTGCTATACTGGCACTATCAGGCTGATTCTATATATACAGTGCTATACTGGCACTATCAGGCTGAGACTATACATACAGTGCTATACTGGCACTATCAGGCTGATTCTATACATACAGTGCTATACTGGCGCTATCAGGCGGATTCTATACACACAGTGCTATACTGGCGCTATCAGGCTGATTCTATACATACAGTGCTATACTGGCACTATCAGGCTGAGTCTATACATACAGTGCTATACTGGCACTATAAGGCTGATTCTATACATACAGTGCTATACTGGCACTATCAGGCTGATTCTATACATTCAGTGCTATACTCGCACTATCAGGCGGAGTCTATACATTCAGTGCTATACTCGCACTATCAGGTGGAGTCTATACATACAGTGCTATACTGGCACTATCAGGCTGAGTCTATACATACAGTGCTATACTGGCGCTATCAGGCTGATTCTATACATACAGTGCTATACTGGCACTATCAGGCTGAGTCTATACATACAGTGCTATACTGGCGCTATCAGGCTGATTCTATACATACTGTGCTATACTGGCACTATCAGGCTGATTCTATACATACAGTGCTATACTGGCACTATCAGGCTGAGTCTATACATACAGTGCTATACTCGCACTATCAGGCGGAGTCTATACATACAGTGCTATACTGGCGCTATCAGGCTGATTCTATACATACAGTGCTATACTGGCATTATCAGGCTGATTCTATACATACAGTGCTATACTGGCACTATCAGGCTGAGTCTATACATACAGTGCTATACTGGCATTATCAGGCTGATTCTACACATACAGTGCTATACTGGCACTATCAGGCTGATTCTATACATACAGTGCTATACTGGCATTATCAGGCTGATTTTATACATACAGTGCAATACTGGCACTATCAGGCTGAGTCTATACATACAGTGCTATACTGGCACTATCAGGCTGAGTCTATACATACAGTGCTATACTGGCACTATCAGGCTGAGTCTATACATACAGTGCTATACTGGCACTATCAGGCTGATTCTATATATACAGTGCTATACTGGCACTATCAGGCTGAGACTATACATACAGTGCTATACTGGCACTATCAGGCTGATTCTATACATACAGTGCTATACTGGCGCTATCAGGCGGATTCTATACACACAGTGCTATACTGGCGCTATCAGGCTGATTTTATACATACAGTGCTATACTGGCACTATCAGGCTGAGTCTATACATACAGTGCTATACTCGCACTATCAGGCGGAGTCTATACATACAGTGCTATACTGGCGCTATCAGGCTGATTCTATACATACAGTGCTATACTGGCGCTATCAGGCTGATTCTATACATACAGTGCTATACTGGCGCTATCAGGCTGAGTCTATACACACAGTGCTATACTGGCACTATCAGGCGGAGTCTATACATACAGTGCTATACTGGCACTATCAGGCTGATTCTATACATACAGTGCTATACTCGCACTATCAGGCGGAGTCTATACATACAGTGCTATACTGGCACTATCAGGCGGAGTCTATACATTCAGTGCTATACTCGCACTATCAGGTGGAGTCTATACATACAGTGCTATACTGGCACTATCAGGCTGAGTCTATACATACAGTGCTATACTGGCGCTATCAGGCTGATTCTATACATACAGTTCTATACTGGCACTATCAGGCTGAGTCTATACATACAGTGCTATACTGGCGCTATCAGGCTGATTCTATACATACAGTGCTATACTGGCACTATCAGGCTGATTCTATACATACAGTGCTATACTGGCACTATCAGGCTGAGTCTATACATACAGTGCTATACTCGCACTATCAGGCTGATTCTATACATACAGTGCTATACTGGCACTATCAGGCTGATTCTATACATACAGTGCTATACTCGCACTATCAGGCGGAGTCTATACATACAGTGCTATACTGGCGCTATCAGGCTGATTCTATACATACAGTGCTATACTGGCATTATCAGGCTGGTTCTATACATACAGTGCTATACTGGCACTATCAGGCTGAGTCTATACATACAGTGCTATACTGGCATTATCAGGCTGATTCTACACATACAGTGCTATACTGGCACTATCAGGCTGAGTCTATACATACAGTGCTATGCTGGCATTATCAGGCTGATTTTATACATACAGTGCAATACTGGCACTATCAGGCTGAGTCTATACATACAGTGCTATACTGGCACTATCAGGCTGAGTCTATACATACAGTGCTATACTGGCACTATCAGGCTGCGTCTATACATACAGTGCTATACTGGCACTATCAGGCTGATTCTATATATACAGTGCTATACTGGCACTATCAGGCTGATTTTATACATACAGTGCTATACTGGCACTATCAGGCTGAGTCTATACATACAGTGCTATACTCGCACTATCAGGCGGAGTCTATACATACAGTGCTATACTGGCGCTATCAGGCTGATTCTATACATACAGTGCTATACTGGCGCTATCAGGCTGATTCTATACATACAGTGCTATACTGGCGCTATCAGGCTGAGTCTATACATACAGTGCTATACTCGCACTATCAGGCGGAGTCTATACATGCAGTGCTATACTGGCGCTATCAGGCTGAGTCTATACATACAGTGCTATACTCGCACTATCAGGCGGCGTCTATACATACAGTGCTATACTGGCACTATCAGGCTGATTCTATACATACAGTGCTATACTGGCACTATCAGGCGGAGTCTATACATACAGTGCTATACTGGCACTATCAGGCTGATTCTATACATATAGTGCTATACTGGCACTATCAGGCTGATTCTATACATACAGTGCTATACTGGCACTATCAGGCGGAGTCTATACATACAGTGCTATACTGGCACTATCAGGCGGAGTCTATACATACAGTGCTATACTGGCACTATCAGGCGGAGTCTATACATTCAGTGCTATACTCGCACTATCAGGTGGAGTCTATACATACAGTGCTATACTGGCACTATCAGGCTGAGTCTATACATACAGTGCTATACTGGCGCTATCAGGCTGATTCTATACATACAGTGCTATACTGGCACTATCAGGCGGAGTCTATACATACAGTGCTATACTGGCGCTATCAGGCTGATTCTATACATACAGTGCTATACTGGCATTATCAGGCTGATTCTATACATACAGTGCTATACTGGCACTATCAGGCTGAGTCTATACATACAGTGCTATACTGGCATTATCAGGCTGATTCTATACATACAGTGCTATACTGGCACTATCAGGCTGAGTCTATACATACAGTGCTATACTGGCATTATCAGGCTGATTTTATACATACAGTGCTATACTGGCACTATCAGGCTGAGTCTATACATACAGTGCTATTCTGGCATTATCAGGCTGATTCTATACATACAGTGCTATACTGGCACTATCAGGCTGAGTCTATACATACAGTGCTATACTGGCATTATCAGGCTGATTCTATACATACAGTGCTATACTGGCACTATCAGGCTGAGTCTATACATACAGTGCTATACTGGCATTATCAGGCTGATTCTATACATACAGTGCTATACTGGCACTATCAGGCTGAGTCTATACATACAGTGCTATACTGGCACTATCAGGCTGATTCTATACATACAGTGCTATACTGGCACTATCAGGCTGATTCTATACATACAGTGCTATACTGGCATTATCAGGCTGAGTCTATACATACAGTGCTATACTGGCACTATCAGGCTGATTCTATACATACAGTGCTATACTCGCACTATCAGGCGGAGTCTATACATACCTGTAGTGGGCAGCTCGGATGTTTAGGTTTTGAAATCCAAGAAAGTAAAATTTATAAAATTAGCTGCTTGTTGAGTGACAGCAGCTGAGGATCAGATAATATCTGGGGGATTCATAGTTATCCCCCCTGTTAGAATTAGCCTAAGTATTAAACAAACAATTCACTTTGTCTCTTGCAGGACCTGTGTGAGGTCATACAGTTTTCTTCAAGTCAATCTAGTCAACCACGGGCAATTCAATGGAGCTTGCAGTTCTCCAGCAGATCAATGGCGCCTACTGCCGCGACACCCCCGAGCCCGCAGCATCGGTGATTCTCCATCCACTGACCCTCCTGACTCACAACACTCCCTCCTCCGAGCCCACAGCATCGCCGACTCGGCCTCCTGTGACCTTCCTGAGCCGCGATACCCCCTCCTCCGAGCCCGCAGCATCGCTGACCCGGCTTGTGACCTTCCTGAGCCGCGATACCCCCTCTTCCGAGCCCGCAGCATTGCTAACCCGGCCTGTGACCTTCCTGAGCCGCGATACCCCCTCCTCCGAGCCCGCAGCATCGCTGACCCGGCCTGTGACCTTCCTGAGCCGCGATACTCCCTCCTCCGAGCCCGCAGCATCGCTGACCCGGCCTTTGACCTTCCTGAGCCGCGATACCCCCTCCTCCGAGCCTGCAGCATCGCTGACCCGGCCTGTGACCTTCCTGAGCCGCGATACTCCCTCCTCCGAGCCCGCAGCATCGCTGACCCGGCCTGTGACCTTCCTGAGCCGCGATACCCCCTCCTCCGAGCCCGCAGCATCGCTGACCCGGCCTGTGACCTTCCTGAGCCGCGATACCCCCTCTTCCGAGCCCGCAGCATTGCTAACCCGGCCTGTGACCTTCCTGAGCCGCGATACCCCCTCCTCCGAGCCCGCAGCATCGCTGACCCGGCCTGTGACCTTCCTGAGCCGCGATACTCCCTCCTCCGAGCCCGCAGCATCGCTGACCCGGCCTGTGACCTTCCTGAGCCGCGATACCCCCTCCTCCGAGCCTGCAGCATCGCTGACCCGGCCTGTGACCTTCCTGAGCCGCGATACTCCCTCCTCCGAGCCCGCAGCATCGCTGACCCGGCCTGTGACCTTCCTGAGCCGCGATACTCCCTCCTCCGAGCCCGCAGCATCGCTGACCTGGCCTGTGACCTTCCTGAGCCGCAATACTCCCTCCTTCGAGCCCGCGGCATTGCTGACCCGGCCTGTGACCTTCCTGAGCCGCGATACCCCCTCCTCCGAGCCCGCAGCATCGCTGACCTGGCCTCCTGTGACCTTCCTGACCCGCGATACCCCCTCCTCCGAGCCCGCAGCATCGCTGACCCGGCCTCCTGTGACCTTCCTGAGCTGCGATACCCCCTCCTCCGAGCCCGCAGCATTGCTGACCCGGCCTGTGACCTTCCTGAGCCGCTCCATCACTGTCGCTCCCTCCTGGTGAGATGATATAAGATGCACTAGGATTATAAAATGGAACCTCATTTTAACTTAAATTATTTTTTTCCTATGTTCCTCCTCTAAATTTGGGGTGCGTCTTATAATCCAGTGCGTCTTATAAAACGAAAAATACAGTAAATACTGAAAGAAATCATGGCGAGCAGCACCACACTCTGATGTACTGTGACTAAAAGAGAACCTGCCTTTACTGCCATAGCAACCAATCACAGCGCGGCCTTCAGTATTTATACTGCTGAGGTAAAGTGAAAGCTGTGCTCTGATTGGTTACTATGGACACCACAACACTGTTATTAACTGTGACAAAAAGAAATTCTGCCAATTCTTACCACAGCAACCAATCACAGCGCAGTACTGCGCATAGCAACCAATCACTGTGCAGCTTTCAGTTATTATACTGCTGAGGTAAAATAAAAGCTGTGTTCTGATTGGTTGCTATGGTCACCACCACACTTTCGGGGGTTTAGAAAATCTTCTCAGCCCACAGCAGCCAATCACAGCACAGCGTCCATTAATGTCTAACCAAGCTAATGCCACCAAAATCATCCACGGTGGGGGGGGGAAACTATGGGAAACCCTATGGAGTCAGTGTTTGTGAAAAAAAACTAAACGTGATGGAATTTTTTTTATTTTGCCCTCGCAATGTGATGAATTGACAGGAGATCACAAGTCTGCGGTTTTCAGCCGCTACACACGTTCACGCCATGACGGCATTTATCACATCCCTTATCTGTGCAGATTCCAGGGACAAATAAAACATCAAATTATATCAATGAGACATTGCAATCCAGCCATGTACGAGGCTCCTCATAGGTGTAGATTAAAGTATTGACTCCTCCCACTGACTCCACCCCTGAGTAACTGCCGCACCTCCTCACCCAGCTATATCATGCAATATACACTGTATTAATGTCTTCTGATATTTCATCCATCAGCCCCAATAATAAGCGTTTTTTATGTTGCACTATAGAGCTACAGACCGTTGCGGTAAAGTTTTGGAACAAACGGCGAAATTTCAGAATTTAAGAATTATCAGATTAAAGGGATTACACAGAACATTATACATCTCTGTACAGAGGATAAGTCATTGTCCTCCCTCCTGCCCATATACAAGCATGTAGCACAGAAAGCTGGGGCCATATACACAGTGGGGCCATATACACAGTGGGGACCCTACCCTGACCGCTCCCTCTCTGCCTCCATGATGTGTATATCCTCTGGCCGAGTCCTAGAAATCGTCACAATACACTGGATAAAGCGATATACCCCGGGCGTTAGCATTGTCCTCCCTCCTGCCCATATATATGTATAGCACTGAAATCTGGTGCCATATACACAGTGGGGCCATATACACAGTGGGGCCATATACACAGTGGGGCCATATACACAGTGGGGCCCTCACCCTGACCGCTTCCTCTCTGCCTCCATGATGTTTATATCCTCTGGCCGAATCCTAGAAACCTTCACAATACACTCGATACAGTGCTATACCCCGGGCGTTAGCATTGTCCTCCCTCCTGCCCATATAGAAGTATAGCTGAGAAAGTTGGGGCCATATACACAGTGGGGCCATATACACAGTGGGGCCATATACACAGTGGGGCCATATACACAGTGGGGCCATATACACAGTGGGGCCATATACACAGTGGGGCCATATACACAGTGGGGCCATATACACAGTGGGGCCATATACACAGTGGGGCCATATACACAGTGGGGCCCTACCCTGACCGCTCCCTCTCTGTGTCCATGATGTGTATATCCTTTGAACGAGTCCTAAAAACCCTCAAAATACACTGGATACAGTGATCTACCCGGGGCCGGCCGGGCGTTAGCTTTGTCCTTTGGGACTCGAGGTCCTTCTGATACTTTGTGTCAGGTTTTCTTGCACATGGTCACAGAGTTCAAGGCCCCAGCGAGATGCCAGGATGGCAAGTGTCTTAACACAAGTTCAATAAGACGTTCTGTGCCCGGTAATCCAGTGCACGGAGCGGGTGTTGGGTTATATCACAGATAGGTCATGTCAAGAAGATTACAGCAGCTTGTGCGGAGTGTGCAGCAAGGCGAGAGATGATGCACCGGGATCAATACGGCCTTATGATCTGATCTTCTGCTTAGAAGTTAAGACGCTCCGGATTCACTTTCTTATACTTGTTTTTTGTTACAATTTCAAAAATAAAAATTGTAACTTAAAGGCCCCTTCTTCCTGCAGACAGAGCGTGACAATGTATATGGCCTGATAGTGAAGCAGCGTATGACCGCCACCGATTCACGTCACTGAGAATTTATAGGTGGATTTCTACAATGTTTTATTGTAGTTGATGAACAGAAAGAAGAAAGACCCCGCAGTAAAAAGCAAAATAAGACCCCTGGTGTGACTTATTGAGTCCATCAGAGCCCCCTGTGTAGAACAGCAGAGGTGGATGTAGGTGGCATTAATTTTAAAGGATACTTCATTTACAAAAGATTTTTATATATTATTTGGCCTCTAAAGTACTGCTGATCGGTGAGGGGTCCGAATCCCGAGACCCCACTGATTGCTGAAAACACAGCTCTAAAGTGCACAGTTCCTATAGGAGGATGTTTATAGGTCCATACACCACTCTAAAAAGAACTGCGCCATTCAGAGCAGCGTGATGACTGATCAATGGGAGTCTTAGGACCCCGACCCCCACCATAATGTCACAAGTAGATTTTTACAAACCTCACTGACTGTCATGGCGGCATCAGCATTTGTGGAGACTTCATATTCTGCCACTCTGCCTGCTAACCTCTCTGATTCTGTGATCAGCGACGGCAGACTCAGGTGTCGACCCACAGACTTGTAGCTCATAGGCAGGCTAGCAACTCTGCATTGTGTAAATCTACAATTCCTCCTAAAAATATCTGTGAATAATAACAATGGCGTTCCCATCAGAAAATGGGGTGATTAGTGCTGACTGTATCGGGACAGACCCCCTTAACACTTCATGTATGCATTTCCAGGAAGAGTAAAAGAGGAATGAGACCACAAAAAGTCATGAGAGAAGATGTTCCAGAATTGTTGAATCATAGGGAATGTAAATATTTACTAAACATGTCCTGAGTAATGACAGGACCCCTCCAACCCGTATAGCATCCTAATATATTCTGGGTTTCAATCATCTCTAAAAGCTCTCCTGAGAGTCAAAGAACTCTTAGGGGTACTTTGCACGTTGCAACATCGCTACTGCGATCTCGTCGGGGTCAAATCGAAAGTGACGCACATCCGGCACCAGTAACGACGTCACAACGTGTAAAGCCTAGAAGCACCGATAAACAATCGCAAAATCGTCGAAAACGGTGATCTGTTTAGTGTCGGTCATTTCCATAATTTCGCTGCAGCGACAGGTGCGATGTAGTTCCTTGTTCCTGCAGCAGCACACATCGCTGTGTATGAAGCCACAGGAGCGAGGAACATCTCCTTACCTGCCTCCACCAGCAATGCGGAAGGAAGGAGGTGGGCAGGATGTTTACGTCCCGCTCATCGCCGGCCCTCCGCTTCTATTGGCTGCCTGCCGTGTGATGTCGCTGTGACGCCGCACGACCCGCCCCCTTAGGAAGGAGGCGGATCGCCAGCCAGAGCGATGTTGCAGGGCAGGTAAGTGCGTGTGAAGCTGCCGTAGCGATAATGTTCGCTACGCCAGCAATCACAAGATATCGCATGTGCGACGGGGACTATCGTGCTCGGCATCGCTACAATCGGCTTGCGATGTCGTAGTGTGCAAAGTACCCCTAACTCTTCACATCCAAAAATCAAACAGCTGTGGATTGTTAAAGCGGGGGATTGTTACAGTGGTGGATTGTTACAGCTGTGGATTGTTACAGCTGTGGATTGTTACAGCTGTGGATTGTTACAGCAGTGGATTGTTACAGCGGTGGATTGTTACAGTGGTGGATTATTACAGCTGTGGATTATTACAGCTGTGGATTGTTATGGGGTGGGTTGTTACAGCGGTGGATTGTTACAGCAGTGGATTGTTACAGTGGTGGATTATTATGGATTGTTACAGCGGTGGATTGTTACAGCGGTGGATTGTTACAGCGGTGGATTATTACAGCGGTGGATTGTTACAGCGGTGGATCGTTACAGGGGTGGATTGTTACAGGGGTGGATTGTTACAGCTGTGGATTGTTACAGCAGTGGATTGTTACAGCGGTGGATTATTACAGCGGTGGATTGTTACAGCGGTGGATTGTTATAACTGTGGATTGTTACAGCAGTGGATTGTTATGGGGTGGATTGTTACAGCGGTGGATTGTTACAGCTGTGGATTGTTATGGGGTAGATTGTTACAGCGGTGGATTGTTACAGCTGTGGATTGTTATGGGGTAGATTGTTACAGCGGTGGATTGCTACAGCGGTGGATTGTTACAGCTGTGGATTGTTACGCTGTGGATTGTTACAGCGGTGGATTATTACAGCAGTGGATTGTTACAGCGGTGGATTATTACAGCAGTGGATTGTTACAGCGGTGGATTATTACAGCAGTGGATTGTTACAGCGGTGGATTGTTACAGCGGTGGATTGTTACGCTGTGGATTGTCATGGGGTGGATTGTTACAGCGGTGGATTGTTACAGCAGTGGATTGTTACAGTGGTGGATTATTATGGATTGTTACAGCGGTGGATTGTTACAGCGGTGGATTGTTACAGCGGTGGATTATTACAGCGGTGGATTGTTACAGCGGTGGATCGTTACAGGGGTGGATTGTTACAGGGGTGGATTGTTACAGCTGTGGATTGTTACAGCAGTGGATTGTTACAGCGGTGGATTATTACAGCGGTGGATTGTTACAGCGGTGGATTGTTATAACTGTGGATTGTTACAGCAGTGGATTGTTACAGCGGTGGATTGTTACAGCGGTGGATTGTTATAACTGTGGATTGTTACAGCGGTGGATTGTTACAGCGGTGGATTGTTACAGCGGTGGATTGTTACAGTGGTGGATTATTACAGGGGTGGATTGTTACAGCGGTGGATTGTTACAGCAGTGGATTGTTACAGCGGTGGATTATTACAGTGGTGGATTGATACAGCGGTGGATTGATACAGCTGTTGAATGTTACAGCGGTGGATTGTTACAGCGGTGGATTGTTACAGCGGTGGATTGTTACAGCGGTGGATTTGATACAGCAGTGGATTGTTACAGCGGTGGATTATTACAGCGGTGGATTGTTACAGCGGTGGATTGTTATAACTGTGGATTGTTACAGCAGTGGATTGTTACAGCGGTGGATTATTACAGCGGTGGATTGTTACAGCGGTGGATTGTTACAGCGGTGGATTGTTACAGCGGTGGATTATTACAGCGGTGGATTGTTACAGCGGTGGATTGTTACAGCAGTGGATTGTTACAGCAGTGGATTGTTACAGTGGTGGATTATTACAGGGGTGGATTGTTACAGCGGTGGATTGTTACAGCAGTGGATTGTTACAGCGGTGGATTATTACAGTGGTGGATTGATACAGCGGTGGATTGATACAGCTGTTGAATGTTACAGCGGTGGATTGTTACAGCTGTGGATTGTTACAGCAGTGGATTGTTACAGCGGTGGATTATTACAGGGGTGGATTGTTACAGGGTGGATTGTTACAGCTGTGGATTGTTACAGCGGTGGATTGTTACAGCAGTGAATTGTTACAGCGGTGGATTGTTACAGCGGTGGATTGTTACAGCAGTGGATTGTTACAGCGGTGGATTATTACAGCGGTGAATTGTTACAGCGGTGGATTATTACAGCGGTGGATTGTTACAGCGATGGAATGTTACAGCAACGAATTTTTACAATGGTGGATTGTTACAGCGGTGGATCGTTACAGCGGTGGATCGTTACAGCGGTGGAACGTTACAGCGGTGGAACGTTACAGCGGTGGATCGTTACAGCAGTGGATTGTTACAGCTGTGGATTGTTACAGCGGTGGATTGTTACAGCGGTGGATTGTTACAGCGGTGGATTGTTACAGCGGTGGATTGTTACAGCGGTGGATTGTTACAGCGGTGGATTGTTACAGCAGTGGATTGTTACAGCAGTGGATTGTTACAACAGTGGATTGTTACAGCGGTGGATTATTACAGCAGTGGATCGTTACAGCGGTGGATCGTTACAGCGGTGGATTGTTACAGGGGTGGATTGTTACAGCTGTGAATTGTTACAGCGGTGGATTGTTACAGCTGTGGATTGTTACAGCGGTGGATTGTTACAGCGGTGGATCGTTACAGCGGTGGATCGTTACAGCGGTGGATCGTTACAGCGGTGGCTTATTATAACTGTGGATTGTTACAGCTGTTGAATGTTACAGCGGTGGATTTGATACAGCTGTGGATTGTTGTAACTGTGGATTGTTACAGCGGTGGATTGTTACAGCAGTGGATTGTTACAGCGGTGGATTGTTACAGCGGTGGATTGTTACAGCAGTGGATTATTACAGCGGTGGATTGTTACAGCGGTGGATTATTACAGCGGTGGATTGTTACAGCGGTGGATTGTTACAGCAACGAATTGTTACAATGGTGGATTGTTACAGCGGTGGATCGTTACAGCGGTGGATTGTTACAGCGGTGGATCGTTACAGCGATGAATTGTTACAATGGTGGATTGTTACAGCGGTGGATCGTTACAGCAGTGGATTGTTACAGCTGTGGATTGTTACAACTGTGGATTGTTACAGCGGTGGATTATTACAGCTGTGGATTATTATAACTGTGGATTGTTACAGCTGTTGAATGTTACAGCGGTGGATTATTACAGCTGTGGATTGTTACAGCGGTGGATTATTACAGCTGTAGATTATTACAGCTGTGGATTGTTACAGCGGTGGATTTGATACAGCTGTGGATTGTTACAGCAGTGGATTGTTACAGCGGTGGATTATTACATCGGTGGATTATTACAGCGGTGGATTGTTACAGCGGTGGATTGTTACAGCGGTGGATTGTTACAGCGGTGGATTATTACAGCTGTGGATTGTTACAGCGGTGGATTATTACAGCTGTAGATTGTTACAGCTGTGGATTGTTACAGCGGTGGATTATTACAGCGGTGGATTATTACAGCGGTGGATTGTTACAGCGGTGGATTGTTACAGCGGTGGATTGTTACAGCAGTGGATTGTTACAGCGGTGGATTGTTACAGCAGTGGATTGTTACAGCGGTGGATCGTTACAGCGGTGGATCGTTACAGCGGTGGATCGTTACAGCGGTGGATCGTTACAGCGGTGGATTGTTACAGCAGTGGATTGTTACAGCGGTGGATTGTTACAGCGGTGGATTGTTACAGCAGTGGATTATTACAGCGGTGGATTGTTACAGCGGTGGATTATTACAGCGGTGGATTGTTACAGCGGTGGATTGTTACAGCAACGAATTGTTACAATGGTGGATTGTTACAGCGGTGGATCGTTACAGCGGTGGATTGTTACAGCGGTGGATCGTTACAGCGATGAATTGTTACAATGGTGGATTGTTACAGCGGTGGATCGTTACAGCTGTGGATTGTTACAACTGTGGATTGTTACAGCGGTGGATTATTACAGCTGTGGATTATTATAACTGTGGATTGTTACAGCTGTTGAATGTTACAGCGGTGGATTATTACAGCTGTGGATTGTTACAGCGGTGGATTATTACAGCTGTAGATTATTACAGCTGTGGATTGTTACAGCGGTGGATTTGATACAGCTGTGGATTGTTACAGCAGTGGATTGTTACAGCGGTGGATTATTACATCGGTGGATTATTACAGCGGTGGATTGTTACAGCGGTGGATTGTTACAGCGGTGGATCATTACAGCGGTGGATCGTTACAGCTGTGGATTGTTACAGCGGTGGATTATTACAGCTGTAGATTGTTACAGCTGTGGATTGTTACAGCGGTGGATTATTACAGCGGTGGATTATTACAGCGGTGGATTGTTACAGCGGTGGATTGTTACAGCGGTGGATTGTTACAGCAGTGGATTGTTACAGCGGTGGATTGTTACAGCAGTGGATTGTTACAGCGGTGGATCATTACAGCGGTGGATCGTTACAGCGGTGGATCGTTACAGCGGTGGATCGTTACAGCGGTGGATCGTTACAGCGGTGGATTGTTACAGCGGTGGCTTATTATAAAGCGGGCTTTACACGCTGCGACATCGCTAATGCGGAGTTGTTGGGGTCACGGAATTCGTGACGCACATCCGGCCGCATTAGCGATGCCGTTGCGTGTGACACCGATAAGCGATTTTGCATCGTTGCAAAAACGTGCAAAATCGCTAATCGGCGACATGGGGGTCCATTCTCAAATCTCGTTACTGCTGCAGTAACGAGGTTGTTCCTCGTTCCTGCGGCAGCACACATCGCTGCGTGTGACGCCGCAGGAACGAGGAAGCTCCCCTTACCTGCCTCCCGGCCGCTATGAGGAAGGAAGGAGGTGGGCGGGATGTTACGTCCCGCTCAGCTCCGCCCCTCCGCTGCTATTGGGCGGCGGTTCAGTGACGTCGCTGTGACGCCGCACGGACCGCCCCCTTAGAAAGGAGGCGGTTCGCCCATCACAGCGACGTCGCCGGACAGGTATGTATGTGTGACGGCTGTTGTGCGGCACGGGCAGCAATTTGCCCGTGTCGCGCAACAGATGGGGGCGGGTACCCACACTAGCGATATCGGGACCGATATCGCAGTGTGTAAAGTAGCCTTAACTGTGGATTGTTACAGCTGTTGAATGTTACAGCGGTGGATTTGATACAGCTGTGGATTGTTATAACTGTGGATTGTTACAGCGGTGGATTGTTACAGCAGTGGATTGTTACAGCGGTGGATTATTACAGCGGTGGATTGTTACAGCGGTGGATTATTACAGCGGTGGAGTGTTACAGCGGTGGATTGTTACAGCAACGAATTGTTACAATGGTGGATTGTTACAGCGGTGGATCGTTACAGCGGTGGATTGTTACAGCGGTGGATTGTTATAACTGTGGATTGTTACAGCGGTGGATTATTACAGCTGTGGATTGTTACAGCTGTTGAATGTTACAGCGGTGGATTTGATACAGCTGTGGATTGTTACAGCTGTGGATTGTTACAGCGGTGGATTGTTACAGCAGTGGATTGTTACAGCGGTGGATTATTACAGCGGTGGATTGTTACAGCGGTGGATTGTTACAGCGGTGGATTGTTACAGCGGTGGATTGTTACAGCAGTGGATTGTTACAGCAGTGGATTGTTACAGCTGTGGATTATTACAGCGGTGGATTGTTACAGCGGTGGATTGTTACAGCGGTGGATTGTTACAGCGGTGGATTATTACAGCGGTGGATTATTACAGCGGTGGATTGTTACAGCGGTGGATTATTACAGCGGTGGATTGTTACAGCGGTGGATTGTTAAAGCGGTGGATTATTACAGCGGTGGATTGTTACAGCGGTGGATTGTTACAGCGGTGGATTATTACAGCGGTGGATTGTTACAGCGGTGGATCGTTACAGCGACGAATTGTTACAATGGTGGATTGTTACAGCGGTGGATCGTTACAGCGGTGGATCGTTACAGCGGTGGATCGTTACAGGGGTGGATTGTTACAGCTGTGGATTGTTACAGCAGTGGATTGTTACAGCAGTAAATTGTTACAGCGGTGGATTGTTACAGCGGTGGATTTGATACAGCTGTGGATTGTTACAGCTGTGGATTGTTATAACTGTGGATTGTTACAGAAGTGGATTGTTACAGCGGTGGATTGTTACAGCGGTGGATTATTACAGCGGTGGATTGTTACAGCGGTGGATTGTTACAGCGGTGGATTATTATAACTGTGGATTGTTACAGCTGTTGAATGTTACAGCGGTGGATTTGATACAGCGGTGCAATGATACAGCTGTGGATTTGTTACAGTGGTGGATTGATACAACGGTGGATTGATACAGCTGTGGATTTGTTACAGTGGTGGATTGATACAGCGGTGGATTGATACAGCTGTGGATTTGTTACAGTGGTGGATTGATACAGCGGTGGATTGATACAGCTGTGGATTTGTTACAGTGGTGGATTGATACAGCGGTGGATTGATACAGCTGTGGATTTGTTACATTTGTATCCAGCCTACAATTTGCTTTGCAGAAAATTATAAAGGGGTTAAATATAAATGTAACAAGTTTGAAGTCTCTTGCAAAATGTGATTCCTAAGAGCAGAATTCATAGCAGGAGCAGAATTATGATTTTCCAGCTCAGCGATTAGATGCCCATCTATCAGACAAGGTGTCCTGCCACGAGGTATAATGTGCTGGTGTTTGGGAGCAGCAGTAATAATAGCAGTGGCATTATATATTAACCTGCTCTCTGACATTCCCATCTATCTGACACCAGGACCTGACGATTCCCCCAGAATGAGCAGATTTGCATACATATTATTTCCTAAATTACTGGTGTAATACACATTTCTTTTCCACATGTGATACCCCAGGGGTTCTATGTTGATGAAATAAACATACTGTCGACTGTAAGATTAGCCTAACGGACCGAAAAGCTGCTCAACCTGGCACATTTCTGCATTTAATAGATGCAAACGGGTAATTAAAACATCACATGAAAACTGGATGTGTTTAGAAAAAGAAAAAAAATAAATCTAAAAAATATTCAACAATATAAATGGAAAATATTGTTGATGTGAAACTTTATCTAAAGAAATGTTTTGGAATTATTTTTTTTTTGTTTGTTTGTTTTTTAAATAAAAACAAAAAACTCATTGGAATATTCTAACGCTCCCAACCTCGGAGCTGCATTGCACGCACAATAACCAAAATACACACAATAAGTATCACACACTAAAGTAGCAAACAAAGTCACATGATACCTGTCAGAGCAGCCGATTGGCTGATGAATATACACAACTGTTGGAAATATTATGCTGTTGAATCAGCTAACAAAACTGCTACAAAATCACTTGCATCATTGCAGATGTTGCAGCAAATTTATCAAAGATGCACATTCCACTCATTGCATCTGTATTGAAAATCAGTGACACTGCAATAACAAAGGGCAGCATGGAGACGCTTTATGCTATAGGGTGATAAAATGAATATGGCCCGTGCGTCAGAAAGGGGGAGTTGTGTCTCCAATTCTCTCCTGGCTGTAGGACCGTGGAGAGGAGGAATTGAATAAAGCAGGTCAATGTGTACAGGTGCGGCCGCTCCACTCAATGGCTATGAAAATAGCAGAGTGCAGCCATTCATTTTGTATTTTCAGTTTACGCAAATGGGTGTATGTCTTGCTAAATTCTCCTATAAAGGGGCCGAAAGCCCGTACTTACGAAGCGCTCACTGATATCCTAATAAGGCACGAAGACTAGGATTTTTTATAGCAAGATATTATTTATTTTAATAG
The DNA here is from genome assembly GCF_048569485.1 of Anomaloglossus baeobatrachus. Lineage (NCBI taxonomy): Eukaryota > Metazoa > Chordata > Amphibia > Anura > Aromobatidae > Anomaloglossus > Anomaloglossus baeobatrachus. The sequence continues at coordinate 10,523,980 of NC_134361.1, forward strand.
CACATGAATAATCAATGGTACATAGGCATTAGCACTACTTTATAGTCATAGAATCTTATACAATAACAGAAATATGCATCAACATTACTGTATGTTGTAGCACTCCTTTCTCATCGGAGGGACTCGATTAGTGAGAAGGAAGTCAACCCAGCCTCTGCATCACAGGCGCAGTGCGTCCACTTGAGCGTCCTGGAAATGTCCCTGTCTCACTGAGCGAGCCCTGTATTTTTATACCAAACTTTGTACATTGTGGTCATCGTGTGCACTGAGTATTGCAATTGGTGACCAGCATGTGATTGCTGAGTCATGGTCATGTAACCTGACCACACGCTGTTGTGAACACCAGTAGCTTCCTGCACATGTTGCTGGCTTGACCACTGGTTTCCTGCATATGTTGAACTGTAAGCGTTCCTTCCTCATAATAGTGGTTTGTTCAAGACCTACTGACACATACTCTTCATCATGGTGAAATTGGGTCAGCCAGAGGACACCTCTCTGATACTGAGTTTGGATGGATCAATAAGACCTGTGATCACTATCTTTTGATTAGGCTTCCTATCTAAATCACACTCATTCTTCAGTCATATCACATTGGTATCACAGTGTACAAAAAGTGTGACCCAAGCAGAACTAACCATCACCTACCCAGTAAATACATCATTTATGTAGACCCTTCAAAAAAATTTTCACTGGATTCTTTCATTTGAACGGAGTACCTTCTCCAATTGTCGCTACTCCACTAATTCTGGACCAACTTTTTTCTCTTTCTCCTGTGCCACTCCTTTCCAAAATGATGGGATTATAGCCTGGAAGAACTTCTCTGTGGTCACAGCCGTGTTTTGAGTGGCCATCATAAGAGGCAAAAAAGCAAACGCAAAGTCTACCATGGCGGATAACTGTAACCTAGAGGCACAGACAAAAGCGAAACACTGATCTAGAATCAGCTGAGCAGCACAAATTGGTGGGGATACTCCGTCTAAATCAATAAGAAAGTGAAAGAATAAAACCATTGTTTTATTTTTTTTAGTACAAGTAAAAATAAGAAACTTTGTGACATCTTATTAGAGGATTCTGCTTCTTTCTCCTCCTGGACTGATCATTTCTGCTCAGAATTCTCAATTCCGCAATGTCTGTCAGCCTCAAGCTCCTGTCTCCTCCTTTCTTTTCTCCACAGAATATTGTGAAGTTTTTAGCATTAGAGAAAAACTGATAAAATTTTGATGGTAAAAAACGGACTCCAAACAAACTGATGAAAATCTGATCAAAAGATTTATGAAAATTGGTCAGTTTTTGTGTATGAGAAAAATCACTGATTTCTGGATGAGCCATTAATAGAAATGGTCCCTAATCCTGGATCCTTCTTTTTTATGCAAAAAATAATTATTCACTTTGTCCTACTCTCCATTCAATACGGTCTACTGCTGTTAAGAAATGTGTAATGCTCCATTTTTCCTGCGGAGACGCTGTAATGGGATTAAACACTTGGTTCTCGGTTGTCTTGTAGATCACAAATGATCCCTTTTTTTCCAGGACAAGACATCGTGTGATCTGAGAATCCTGCTAACAATAAGGCAGTTTCCTAAGTGGCCAATATCAAAGAAAGGCGGTAAGTGATCTACACTCAGTGATCTAGAACGAAATCTATCCATTGCGATCAGTCATGGTTTTATCTGATCAACTTGAGTCAAATTACAACTTGTCACAAAACCCATAGAACATTGCGCCTCCTCCCAAAGAGTCCGTCCCTCAGTCACCGACGCCAAGAATAGTACAACCATCTCAATCACAACATTACTAAGGAATGCACCAGCCAGACAGGATGGTTGACAACCCTTGCAAAAGCAGCTGTAATGATGGCCACATTGGTATTAATAAAGTTGAGCAAAAAGATTCACAAAACCTTTGTGGCTGCCGGAGCAGAGCTCTGCAATCCTCCTACTACCTGTGTCATCCCCGGTGCCGATTCTCATTATTAGGCCACGTGATGTCATTATGTTATGGTGCGATGCTTGCATGACACTGCTGTCACGAGTGTGTCACGCCCGAATGCTACCTCTGGGGGTTTGCAGATCAAGAGGTCTCAACACTAAATTGATCGCAGGTCCTTTGTGGAGCCCACTTGATTGTTATTTAGTATTGAAGTGGACTTACTTTCATTTGATGCTGAAGGAGTTAATGACACTCTCCCTTCTAGTGGAGATTACTCAGAGCCTTAATCCCAGCTACAGCATCTTATCTCCCCCTTTTGTTATATTTCCCCACTCCTGGCTTCACTCCATGCTGTGTATAGTTATTCTAAACTGACCACTGAAGGTGCCAGTCTCTCGAGAAGCTGAGGTGCTTGTTTCTGTTGCAGCTGAGAAGCTGCGGGACAGGCAAGTAGTGCTATTTGTTAGGTCTTTCCCCACCCATTTGTCTTTCCTTCATGTTGTTTTATTGTAGTAGTGAGACTAGTGTTTCCCTGGCCTTCACACTAGTCAGGGTGAGTTCAGGGTCAGCGAGGGCCTAGGCATGTGATGGAGCAAGGGGGGGGGTGGGGGAGGACCCATCCAAGGATGGTAGTGAGTGCAGGGACAAGAGTCAGTTGTTAGGAGGTGACCCCTCTCCCCTTTCCTCATTGCTACAGACTTCCATTGTACTTTTCCCCTGGTATTCCCTTTGTGTTGCGCTGCTCGCCGGATGTCCTCTCGCACCTGGTGTGACAACTGCAGCTCCTAATAATCAGAAAACATGCTAGTGATGCCACAGGGTAGCAGATGTAGCAGCTGCACCGGGGTCCTGAGAAACTTTTTGCTCAACTAGTTGTCAACCGACTTTCCGAAAAAAAAAGTATAACACGATGACTTTATTTACGGAGGATTCATAGACTTATTAAACAGAACATTCTTGGAAATCTTCATCTGCACACGAGGCACCTGGAGCGTCCCGATCTACACGACAAGCTCGCAGCCTGTAGACATTTACAAGTATTGTCAGCGACTAAAGAAGATTCTGCAGTTGAAGTCTTGACTGTTTCCATAATGATTCCGCCTATGTAACACTCGCCTGGCACTTGCCCAAAACCTACTTCTCGTCCTCGAGTCGCTCATACAAGGAATAGTGAAAAATATGTCTCCTGACATTTCTGCCAGTGCTCATATATCACCGGCTGCCGCAAAGGTTACTTAGCATCTCCTTACATTAGCATGTTGCCGAGAATTAGATTAAAATTCATGATTACCATTTTAAATCATTTATTGAAATTACGGGTGCGAGCACTTCACAAGCCCCGCAAATGGGAGGAAATGCAGCTGTTTGCAGTAAACACATCTGCGGGCGAGAAAGACGAGGAAGAAAGACGGGATTTGTCGAGGAGAACATCTGGATCGGGGGTCACACATCCAGACTTTATCTGAGATTGTTTGTACAAGGGTCCCGCTCGCCTGTCAGGGGGCATTATACATTCCCAAGCAGAACAGGTTTATTGCCTGTAGAGGGAGGAAGAGCCCGAAATAGAGGAGCCGGGAAATAAAGATGTAGCAGAAGGGGAACGTGGAGCTGCACAAGAATGAGCCCCTGCGTATATAGTATATATGCGTGTGTATATCTATATATATATATATATATAAATACAATATATATATATATATATATATATATATATATATATATATATGTTACCGGCAATGTTTAAAAACAGGCATTCTATAGAATACCTAGGCAATGTATACAATGCCGAAAATGGGTTGCCAAAGTATGAAATACATCAGATGTTCATACATTTCCTAGTCATTCTATAGAATACCTAAATGGCA